>NC_053022.1:467908008-468208008 GCF_003073215.2 Triticum urartu
CCGTCAAGGAATCCAAGTTGGATGTGCTTCAAAGTCAGCTTGACAAGTTCAAAATGAAGGATGGTGAAGGTGTCGCTGAAATGTACTCTAGGCTTGCTCTTATCACAAATGAGATCGCCGGCTTAGGAAGTGAAGAGATGACCGACAAATTCATCATCAAGAAGATACTAAGAGCTTTGGACGGAAAATATGATACCGTATGCACATTGATCCAAATGATGCCCAATTACAAAGATCTCAAGCCAACGTTAGTCATTGGAAGAATTGTTGCTCATGAGATGTCACTCAAGGATAAGGAGGAGCTCCATAACAAGTCAAGTGGTGCTTACAAAGCCTCATGTGAAGCTCCCACATCATCAAGTGAGAAACAAACCTTCAATGAAGAATTAAGCCTAATGGTGAAGAACTTCAACAAGTTCTACAAGAGTAGAAGTAAAGAGAGAAGTTCCAAGTCAAGGTCCTACAATGACAAAAGATCTTCTAGTCAAGAGCAAAATTTCTACAATTGTGGAAGACCCGGACACTATTCCAATGAGTGTACAACACCCTACAAAAGAAGAGAAGATTCTCCAAAAAGAAGAAGTAGAAGAGAAGAATCACCATCAAGAGAGAGAAGGAGTAGAGATGATCATTATGAACGAAGAACATCTCGGAGAAGCAAGGATTCGGAAAGGAAGGACAAGTCATCAAGGAGCTACACAAAACGAAGACATCAAGCTCATGTTGGTGAATGGGTATCCGGCTCCGACTCCGACAATCACTCCGAGAGAAGCTATCACTCTGACTCCGAATATACTCAAGATGAAGGTGTTGCCGGTCTAGCACTTGTATCAACCAACTCCTATGACATATTTGATTCACCAAATGAAGGACTTGGAAGATTCTTCATGGCTAAAGGCCCAAAGGTATCACACCCCGAGTATGTTGATTTCAATAGTGATGAAGATGACTTGTTAGGTGATGATGATTTACTTGTTGACAGCTCTAGTGATGAATACTATGATGAAACGTCAATTAATCATGCTAATCAAGATAAAACGAATTACAATGATAAGGAGAAGATTGAGTTTCTAACTAAAGAACTAAACACTCTTAAGTTAGCTCATGAAACTATCTTAGGAGATCATTGAGAACTTTTAAGGACTCATGAGAAATTACGTTTTGAAAAGCTCAACCTTGAGCAAGAGCATGAGTTCTTAAAGGCAATCAATGATGATCTTCGCAAGAAAAGTTCTTCTTACATTGCCAAGCGTTTACTCTTATCCACTTACATGCGTCAAGTCAAGTCTAGCAACAAGAACAAGAAAGATTCTTCCTGTAGTAGTAACAATAATCATGCTAAATCTAATGTTGTTGCTTCTAGTAGTTCTCTTGATTCCACTAATGATTCTCTTAGCCAAGATACACTTGAGCAAGAAAATAGCTTATTGAAGGGAATTATAGAGAAATGTGTTTACAAGAGCCTTGTCGGGAGTAAGCAATTCGAGGAAATTGTACGCAAGCGAGGAAGGCACCAGAAGAACCAAGGTGTTGGTTTTGAACGAAAGTTCAATGCCAATGGAGTTGAGTGGGAAGAAGATCAATACCCCAAGACGAAGTTTGTTCCTCAACAAGAGAAGTATGATCCTACTTCCTTGAAAGGGACACAAGCTCAAGATGATCTTCCACCACAAGACCACAAGCAAAAAGGCAAGGATAAGCTTCAAGAGGAAATTGATGCATTTGAAGAAGCACCCAAGGCCTTGGTGAAGTGGGTTCCCAAGACTACATCAAGTTCTACTTCATCAAGTACGACTACAACTCCAAGGATTCCCATCAAGATGATGTGGATCCCAAAGAAGAAGAACTAGAGAGTTCTTGAGGGTGACTCCGCCAACATACTTCACTCTTATCATTTTGGCAAGAACAAGTGCAATCAACTTCCACATCTTGCACTAGTTCAAGGAGTCTCAAACCCTCCTGTTGGTAAGACAAGGGACAAGGTAACCTAATGCTATCATAGACAATCATCTTGTGTGTGCATCACTCTATGTCTATGGATATCCTTGTTTGTTCCTTGTGGGACTAACCCGTGTAGGTATTGAAAGTGCAACTCACTCCAAAGGATTGCTCCAAATGATCTACATCAACATTGAGCATCCACATCTTCAACACCTACATGAAGTCATCATCGACAAAACACAAGGTTAGTTCATCCCTCTTAGGGGGGATCTCACATCTAGGGGGAGCTCTACTCTAAGAATTGAGCTAAAGCAACTCTAATGGTGTGAACACAACAACACTTTATGTAAAAGTGGTAACCCCACTTGTGCTTAAACGATGAGTATGACCTATGATCAAATGTTCTCATTTGACTCCTAAGTCAATATACTCATATATAGATGACCTAGTCATCGCCAATTGCGTGATAGATGCTAGAATTGGTTGTTCATGCTTTGCCACATATTTCATTTGACATTTTATTGTGTGAGCATGTTGGTTGCATAATGTACTCATTCGAGGACATCCACTTGTTGTTTTGATTGTTTGGTTCCTTTTTCTTTTGCCAAGTGGATGGACAAGAATGCCTAAGAACCTTCTCTAGCTATCTATTCTTTTCTTGTATCAAATTCTATTCATGCTACATCACAAAATTTGATCAAGTCAGATTCGAACCACTCTGTGTGAGGAGCACTCGGAGTCCCCGATTCTTCATAGACTTAAACTTGCAAAACTTCTTTGTGCGTTTCGGTCTGACCGATTCATCCATTTCGGTCATACCGAGATCACTAAGTCGATCTAGGTTTTCAATCTCGATGCAACCGATTTGAACTTTTCGGTCACACCGAGTTTCAGTAACTGCTTGCAGTTATGAATCTCGGTGCCACCGAGTTGTTCCACTCGGTCACACCGACAGGGTCAGGCTATATATATCACCGGGCCAAAATTTGGAAAATTTTCCGAACCCCTTCGCCCGCGCTCAGCCTGCTCTGCCTCCCTGGGTCTCCACATCGTCCTCCTCATCGCCAGCTGCCTCCCACCACTGGTCTCCGCCGCCGTCAACGGGAATCGTCCCCGCCGTTGCCGCCGTAGCAAGTCCATCGCCGCACTTAGGGTATGGACTTGATCCTTGTGCTAATCTCACTCCGATTCTTAGCACATTGTTTTGCCATGTATCTTGCCACGATTGAGATCACTCTATCTAGCGAAATCACTCCATAGTTTAGTCGTGGATTAAAAATTTAGGGTTAGGTTTCCGCCGAAATCATCTCGGACCAACCGAGTTGTTGAAATCGGTTACACCGGTTTGGCTAAGGCCATTGCACATGTGATTCTCGGTTTGACCAAGATTTGCAAATCGGTGTGACCGAGTTCAATACTTTGTGAAACCCTAGCAGTCTCGGTGCCACCGAACCGTGACTCGGTCTGACCGAGTTCACTAGTTTAGGTTCCAAAAGCTGCTTCGGTATCACCGAGTTTTCAAACCAGTAGATCCGAAATGCTTTCTGTGGAAAACTAAAACTAAGTTTTTCACTCATTCTTTTGCAAAAACCTATGTACTTTGTGATGCTTATCCAATCTACCTCATCTATAATCTATTCACAGGGTCTGCTGTTAGTGTTTGCATCATGTCAGATCAGAGTGACAGTCAGAACAAGTCTGAAGAGCAAGTTAACATGAGTGAGGGCACTAGTCCCTCTAGCAGCTTTGATGAGGGAAGCAGGAGTACACCCAGCAACTTGCCTAAGGCAGCCACCAGGAGAAGGCTGCTATGGACTACAAGTTCCATACAAAGGAACATCAGGACTTCTATGAGACCATTTTACTTGACAAGAAGCCCATAGTGTGTGACATGAGATTGGTTGATTGGAAATTCATTGAGGAAAATGAAGATCACTTCCCTGGTGTATATGACAGCTTCAAGGCATGTGGAGTCAATGAGTTTGTGCCTCAGAAGCTCACAAAGTGGAATGATGAGCTTATTATGCAGTTCTACTCCAAAGCTCCTTTCTACCCAGATGGAAGGATTGTCTGGATGTCTGAAGGTACTAGGTACCAGCCAACGGTTGAAGAATGGGCAAAATTGATCAATGCTCCTGAGGAGAATGAAGATGACTTGGATGTCTATGCCAAGAAGAAGAAGGATCACAACACCATGGCACATATGTACAAAGAGATCCCAGATGCTGCTCTTGAGACACACAAGTTTGGGTCAATACATTATCTTCTGTCAGGTTTGCCAACAATCAACTGGATCCTCAGGCACACTCTCTTGCCAAAGTCAGGTGATCACAAGATGATCAGAGGCCATGCAATTAACCTGCTTCACATATTTGATGTGCCTCAAAAGTTCAAAGTCATGAGCCTAATTGTGGAAACCATAAAGAGAACAGCTGCAGATCAGAAGAGAAGTTGTGGGTATGCCCCACAGATCCAGGAGCTAATCAACTCCAAGATGGGCACTGGCACATATCTCTTGGACAAGGAACACATGCCCATCTACCCAGACTTTGAGGACAACACTATGGTGATGGATGAGAATGAACCATCTTCTGTGCACGCACAAGCAAAGAGGGAGAAGGCAAGGACTGAAAAGGCTGCAAAGATGCAAACCATTGATGAGGCATCTCAGTATCTTCTGAAGAGCAAGCAAGATCATCTTGGATACTTGATTGCCTCCACTCTGAGGATTGAGAAGGGATTGTCCATCCTGACTCAAAACCAGGAGAGCTTGGAGAGGATCATGGAGCAGAAGTTCTATGACTTAGATGTGAAGGTCACTGAGATCTAGTCAGTTGTTGAGCAACTTTAGGATGAAGTGCAGGAGAAGAAGGGCAATTCTACGACTGATGCTTTTGCTAGAGTGCCCAGAGGACAGAGATCTGCTGCAGTGCCTGTTACAGACACCATAGCAACTTCATCTACACCAGCTACAGCTTTAGTGCCACCAGCTCTATCACTCACTCCACCAGCTCCATCTACATCAACTGATGCCTTCGTCCTTGGCATTTTATCTACACCACCACTTGAAGACCAAGCCTGAGAGTTGATCTAGCACTATGCATTTTTATGAACTTTTTGGTAACTTGTTGCCAAAGGGGGAGAAAATGTATAGATCATAGGCTTCGAGAGAGAGTGTTGATTTTTGTTCTCTCTTATTGCTTGGTGGTTGAACTTTGTTATTTGCTTGTTTGAGATACTTTATGCTTTTGTGTGATACTTGGATGATCATGTGTTTGATCATATAATACCTTAATGCTTGTTGGATGACATTATCTTTTTATATCCCCATATGATCATGCACTTTGCTTGGTGATGAGTGCATGTATTTAATTATTATCATTTTGAGCGCTTCACCAAGATGTATGTGACATGGAAGAGTAACCCATGATCCTAACTCATTGTGCATTTGCAGTCCAAAGCAAATCTTAAACTATGCACAAATTTAGGGGGAGCTCTTGCTTTTCACATACTTCTCAAAGCGACAATGTTTTTCATTCTTATTATCATTTGTCGAAGCTTTGATCTATATGTTGTCATCAATTACCAAAAAGGGGGAGATTGAAAGCGCAACTATCCCTAGGTGGTTTTGGTAATTCCTAACAACATATAGCTCATTGAGCTATTGCTATTTCAAGATTAATATCTCAGGAAAGCTCAATGATTGGCATGGCATGGATGAGAAAAGTGGACCCCTCAAAATGCTAAGGACAAAAGGATTGGCTCAAGCTCAAAGCTCAAGACTCTACATTTTCTATTTTAGTGATCCAAGATCATATTAAGTCTATAGGAAAAGCCAATACTATCAAGGAGGGATGAGGTGTTGCTTAATGAGGCTCTTGCTCAAAATGCTTAGTGATATGCTCCAAAACCCTCAACTACTTTCTCACATCCACATATGACCTAAACCAAAAATCAAACTCGGCCCCACCGATTCTTTCTATCCGGCGCCACCGAGTTCAAATGTCATAGCCACTACCACAAACCCTAGGCAAATCGGTCTCACCGATAGGGATCTCGGTCTCACCGAGATGGGATTGTAATCTCTCTGTTTCCCTTCGTAACATTTCGGTCTTACCGAGATGAGCGATTGGTCCCACCGAGATTGCAATGTAAACTCTCTGTTTCCCCTTTGTAACGTTTCGGTCTCACCGAAATGAGCGATCGGTCCCACCGAGTTTACCTAACCAACTCTCTGGTTAGCTTATTACCAAAATCGGTCTCACCGAGTTTGTGTAATCGGTCTCACCGAGATTACTTTATGCCCTATCCCTAACCATATCGGTCCTACCGAGTTGCATGTCGGTCCCACCGAAACTCCTAACGGTCACTAGCTTTGCTGAATCAGTCCGACCGAGTTTATCAATTCGGTCCCACCGAGATTGGCAAGTTGTGTGTAATGGTTATATTTTGTGTGGAGGCTATATATACCCCTCCACCACCTCTTCATTCTAGAAGAGAGCCATCATAACAAACCTACACTTCCAACTTAATTTTTCTGAGAAAGAACCACCTACACTTGTGTTGAGGCCAAGATATTCCATTCTTACCATATGAATCTTGATCTCTAGCCTTCCCAAGTTGCTTTCCACTCAAATCCTCTTTCCACTAAATCCATATCCGGTGAGAGAGAGTTTAGTGTTGGGGAGACTATCATTTGAAGCACAAGAGCAAGGAGTTCATCATCAACACACCATTTGTTACTTCTTGGAGAGTGGTGTCTCCTAGATTGGCTAGGTGTCACTTGGGAGCCTCCGACAAGATTGTGGAGTTGAACCAAGGAGTTTGTAAGGGCAAGGAGATCGCCTACTTCGTGAATATCTACCGCTAGTGAGGCAAGTCCTTCGTGGGCGACGGCCATGGCGGGATAGACAAGGTTGCTTCTTTGTGGACCCTTCGTGGGTGGAACCCTCCGTGGACTCGCGCAGCCGTTACCCTTCGTGGGTTGAAGTCTCCATCAACGTGGATGTACGATAGCACCACCTATCGGAACCACGACAACAACATCCGTGTCTCCTATTGCGTTTGAATCCTCCAAACCCTTCCCTTTACATTCTTGCAAGTTGCATGCTTTACTTTCCTCTGCTCATATACTCTTTGCATGCTTGCTTGAATTGTGTTAAGATTGTTTGACTTGTCCAAAGTTGCTAAAATCTACCAAGAACTAAAATTGGGAAAAGGATAAGTTTTTATTTTGTCAAGTAGTCTAATCACCCCCCTTCTAGACATACTTTCGATCCTACACCTAGTTTATGCGTTGCTTCATAAGGGGCTGATTTGGATCCATATGTTTCATGCTATGGTTAGGTTTACCTTAATTCTTCTTTCGTAGTTGCGCATGCTTGCGAGGGAGGTTAATCATAAGTGGGATGCTTGTCCAAGTAAGGGTAGTACCCAAGCACCGGTCCACCCACATATCAGATTATCAAAGTAACGAACGTGAATCATATGAGCATGATGAAAACTAGCTTGACGATAATTCCCATGTGTCCTCGGGAGTGCTTTCCTTTATATAAGAGTTTGTCCAGGCTTGTCCTTTGCTACTGAAAGGATTGGGCCACCTTGCTGCACATTGTTTACTTCTGTTACTTGTTAGCCATTACGAATTACCTTATCACAAAACTATCTGTTACCAATAATTTCAGTGCTTGCAGAGAATACCTTACTGAAAACCGCTTGTCATTTCCTTCTGCTCCTCGTTGGGTTCGACACTCTTACTTATCGAAAGGACTACGATAGATCCCCTATACTTTTGGGTCATGAAGACTCTTTTCTTGCGCCATTGCCGGGTAGTGAATCGCCTTTGGTAAGGAAAAATTTATATAGTGTGCTGAAATTTACTGTCACTTGTTACTATGGAAAATAATCCTTTGAGGGGCTTGTTCGGGGTATCTTCACCCCAACCAGTAGAGCAAAGTGTTGCTCCTCAACCTACTGAACCTACTGAAAATGTTTATTTTGAAATTCCTTTGGGTATGATAGATAAACTGCTAGCTAATCCTTTTACAGGAGATGGAACATTACATCCCGATATGCACCTAATCTATGTGGATGAAGTTTGTGGATTATTTAAGCTTGCAGGTATGCCTGAGGATATTATCAAGAAGAAGGTCTTCCCGCTATCTTTTAAGGGAATGGCATTGACATAGTTTAGGCTATGTGATGATATTGGATCATGGAACTACAACCGATTGAAATTGGAATTTCATCAGAATTTTTGGCCTCGCGAAGGAGAAAGTATCGCTCAATCTTGGGGGATGCTTAAGTCAATGTTGTATTCGTGCCCCAATCATGAGCTCTCAAGAGAAATTATTATTCAAAAATTTTATGCTCAACTTTTTCTCAATAATCGCTCCATGCTCAATACTTCTTGTACGGGTTCTTTTATGATGAAGACTATTGAATTCAAATGGGATTTATTGGAAAGAATTAAACGCAACTCTAAAGATTGGGAACTCAACGAAGGTAAGGAGTCAGGTATAATACCTAAGTTTGATTGTGTTAAGTCTTTTATGGATACCGATGCTTTTCATGAATTTAGCACTAAATATGGACTTGGCTCTGAGATAGTAGCTTCTTTCTGTGAATCATTTGCTACTCATGTTGATCTCCCTAAGGATAAGTGGTTTAAATATCATCCTCCCATTGAAGTAAAAGTAGTTGAACCTAACGTTGAAGAAAAGACTATCACTTATAATGTTGATCCTATTGTTCCTACCGCTTATATTGAGAAACCACCTTTCCCTGTTCGAATAAAGGATCATGCTAAAGCTTCGACTGTGGTTCGTAAGAGTAATGCTAGAACACCTACACCCCCTGAGCAAATTAAAGTTGAACCTAGTATTGCTATGGTTAAAGATCGCTTGGTCGATAATATTGATGGGCATGTTATTTACTTCTGTGATGAACCTGCTAGAATTGCTAGACCCAATACTAAAATAAACATAGACATGTTGTAGGCATGCCTGTTGTGACGCCCCCGATTTGACCATACACTAATCATGCACGCAAATGTGTACGACCAAGATCAGGAACTCACGGGAAGATATCACAACACAACTCTAGACACAAAATAAAATAATACAAGCTTTATATTACAAGCCAGGGGCCTCGAAGGCTCGAACAAAAATGCTCGAAGGCACAAGAGTCGGCGAAAGCAACAATATCGGAGTACAGACATAAGTTAAACAAGTTTGCCTTAAGAAGGCTAGCACAAATGTAGCAATGATCGAAAAGGCAAGGCCTCCTGCCTGGGACCTCCTAACTACTCCTCGAAGTCGAACTCCACGTAGAGTCATCCTCGAGATCCACTGGCTCCTGGACTCCATCATATGATTGCAATAATCAGGAAAAGAGGAAAAATAAGTAGGAAAGCAACCGTGAGTACTCATCCAAAGTACTTGCAAGCAAGGATCTACATTACGTATGCATTGGTATCAATGAAATGGGGCCATATCGATGGACTGAATTGCAGAATGCCAGAACAAGAGGTGGATAGCTAGTCTTGTCGAAGACTACGCTTCTGGCAGCCTCCACCTTGCAGCATGTAGAAGGGAGTAGATGGTAAGTTCACCAAGTAGCATATCGTGTAGCATAATCCTACCCGGCGATCCTCCCCTCATCGCCCTGTGAGAGAGCGATCACCGGGTTGTATCTGGCACTTGGAAGGGTGTATTTTATTAAGTATCTGGTTCTAATTGTCATAAGGTCAAGGTACAACTCTGGGTCGTCCTTTTACCGAGGGACACGACTATTTGAGTAGATAAACTTCCCTGCAGGGGTGCACCACATTTCCCAACACGCTTGATCCCCTTTGACCGAACACACTTTCCTGGGTCATGTCCGGCCTCGAAAGATCAACACGTCGCAGCCCCACCTAGGCACAACAGAGAGGTCAACACGCCGGTCTAAATCCTATACGCGCAGGGGTCTGGGCCCATCGCCCATTGCACACCTGCACGTTGCGTACGCGGCCGGTGAGCAGACCTAGCAATCTCCATTACAAAGGAAGTTGCGTTACGCGGTCTAACCCGGTGCGCGCCGCTCAGTCGCTGATGTCACGAAGGCTTCGGCTGATACCATGATAACCCACAAGTATAGGGGATCACAACAGTTTTCAAGGGTAGAGTATTCAACCCAAATTTATTGATTCGACACAAGGGGAGCCAAAGAATATTCTCAAGTATTAGCAGTTGAGTTGTCAATTCAACCACACCTAGAAACTTAATATCTGCAGCAAAGTGTTTAGTAGCAAAGTAATATGATAGTAGTGGTAATGGTAGCAAAAGGTGACGGTAGCAAAAGTAATGTTTTTGGTATTTTGTAGTGATGATAGCAATAGCAACGAAAAAGTAAATAAGCGAAGAACAATATATGGAAAGCTCATAGGCAATGGATCAGTGATGAAGAATTATGCTGGATGTGGTTCATCATGTAACAGTCATAACCTAGGGTGACACGGAACTAGCTCCAGTTCATCAATGTAATGTAGGCTTGTATTCCGAATATAGTCATACATGCTTATGGAAAAGAACTTGCATGACATCTTTTGTCCTACCCCCCCGTGGCAGCGGGGTCCTAGCGGAAACTAAGGGATATTAAGACCTCCTTTTAATAGAGTACCGGACCAAAGCATTAACACATAGTGAATACATGAACTCCTCAAACTACGGTCAGCACCGGTAAGTATCCTGATTATTGTCACTTCGGGTTAACAGATCATAACACATAATAGGTGACTATAGACTTGCAAGATAGGATCAAGAACTCTCATATATTGATGAAAACACAATAGGTTCAGATCTGAAATCATGGCACTCGGGCCATAGTGACAAGCATTAAGCATAGCAAAGTCATAGCAACATCAATCTCAGAACATAATGGATACTAGGGATCAAACCCTAACAAAACTAACTCGATTACATGATAAATCTCATCCAACCCATCACCGTCCAGCAAGCCTACGATGGAATTACTCACGCATGGCGGTGAGCATCATGAAATTGGTGATGGAGGATGGTTGATGATGACGATGGCGACGGATTCCCCTCTCCGGAGCCCCGAACGGACTCCAGATCAGCCCTCCCGAGAGGTTTTAGGGCTTGGCGGCTCCGTATCTTAAAACGCGATGAATCCTTCTCTCCGGTTTTTCTCTCTCCGAAACCAAATATATAGAGTTGGAGTCGAGGTCGGAGGAGCTCCAGGGGGCCCACGAGGTAGGGGGCGCGCCCCACCCTCGTGGACAGGTGGTGGGCCCCCTGGTCTTCATCTTTTGCAAGGACTTTTTATTATTTCCGAAAAGATGTTCCGTGAAGTTTCAGGTCATTCCGAGAACTTTCGTTTCCGCACATAAATAACACCATAGCAATTCTGCTGAAAACAACGTCAGTCCGGGTTAGTCCCATTCAAATCATGCAAGTTAGAGTCCAAAACAAGGGCAAAAGTGTTTGGAAAAGTAGATACGACGGAGACGTATCAACTCCCCCAAGCTTATATCTTTGCTTGTCCTCAAGCAATTCAGTTGATAAACTGAAAGTGATAAAGAAAAACTTTTACAAACTCTGTTTGCTCTTGTTGTTGTAAATATGTAAAGCCAACATTCAAGTTTTCAGCAAAGATTATGATTAACCACATTCACAATAACGCTTAGGTCTCAAGTTTACTCATATCAATGGAATAATCAACTAGCGAGCAATATAATAATAAATCTCGGATGACAACACTTTCTCAAAACAATCATATTATGATATAACAAGATGGTATCTCGCTAGACCTTTCTGAGACCGCAAAACATAAATGTAGAGCACCTTTAAAGATCAAGGACTGACTAGACATTGTAATTCATGGTAAAAGAGATCCAGTCAAGTCATACTCAATGTACACTAACAGTAATGAATGCAAATGACAGTGGTGCTCTCCAACTGGTGCTTTTTAATAAGAAGATGATGACTCAACATGAAAGTAAATAGATAGGCCCTTCACAGAGGGAAGCAGGGATTTGTAGAGGTGCCAGAGCTCGGTTTTGAAATAGAGGCGAATAATATTTTGAGCGGTATACTTTCATTGTCAACATAACAACCAAGAGATGGCGGTATCTTCCATGCTACACACATTATAGGCGGTTCCCAAACAAAATGGTAAAGTTTATACTCCCCCTCCACCAACAAGCATCAATCCATGGCTTGCTCGAAACAACGAGTGCCTCCAACTAACAAGAGTCCTAGGGGGAGTTTTGTTTGCAATTATTTTGATTTGATTTGCATAAAGCATGGGACCGGGCATCCCGGTGACCAGCCACTTTCTCATGAGTGAGGAGCGGAGTCCACTCCTCTTGAGAATAACCTGCTTAACTTGGAAGATACGGACAACCCTAGTTGATAGATGAGCTATTCGAGCATAAAAAATAGGATATTTATCTGAAGGTTTTAGAGTTTGGCACATACAAATTTACTTGGAACGGCAGGTAGATACCGTATATAGGTAGGTATGGTGGAATCATATGGAATGACTTTGGGGTTTATGGAGTTGGATGCACAAGCAGTATTCCCGCTTAGTACAGGTGAAGGCTATCAAAAGACTGGGAAGCGACCAGCTAGAGAGCGACAACAGTCATAAACATGCATTAAAATTAATCAACACCGAATGCAAGCATGAGTAGGATATAATCCACCATGAACATAAATATCATGAAGGCTATGTTGATTTTGTTTCAACTACATGCGTGAACATGCACCAAGTCAAGTCACTTAAATCATTCAAAGGAGGATACCACCCTATCATACCACATCACAACCATTTTAATAGCATGTTGGCACGCAAGGTAAGCCATTATAAGCTCCTAGCTAATCAAGCATGGCACAAGAAACTATGATCTCTAGTTGTCATTGCAAACATGTTTATTCATAATAGGCTGAATCAGGAACGATGAACTAATCATATTTACAAAAACAAGAGAGGTCGAGTTCATACCAGCTTTTCTCATCTCAGTCAGTCCATCATATATCATCATAATTGCCTTTCACTTGCACGACCGAATAGTGTGAATAATAATAATAGTGCACGTGCATTGGACTAAGCTGGAATCTGCAAGCATTCAATAAATAGGAGAAGGCAAGGCAATATGGGCTCTTTTTGTCAGATCAACAATAATGCATATAAGAGCTACTTCAACAATTTAATTATGGTCTTCTCCTATCGACCCCCAAAGAAAAGAAATAAAACTATATACCGGGAAAACTCCCAACAAGCAAAAGAAGAACAGGAAATCTTTTGGGTTTTCTTTTTAATTACTACAAGCATGGAAAGTAAACTAATTAAAAGCTACAACTAATTTTTTTGGTTTTTCTTAAGGTTTATCAAACACACAAGAAGAAAGCATAAAAAGGAAATAAACTAGCATGGATGATACAATGAAAAAGTATGAGTACCGACATCTAGCAATGAGTGTGTGAACATGAATAAGATGTCGGTGAGAAATATGTACTCCCCCAAGCTTAGGCTTTTGGCCTAAGTTGGTCTATGGCCACGGTTGGCCTGGCGAATATCCATAGTAATAGTTGGGGTCGTACTGAGATGCAGCGGCTATCGCCTCCTGAGCTGCAGCGTGGCGACGAGCGGCCTCCGCCCTCCTCTCGTACTCATATGCCTCCTCTCTGGTAATAACATATCTTCCTTTTGCCTGATAATCAAAGAAGGCAGGAGCAGGGAGAGTAATACGGACAACACAGCCTCTGTCAAAGATTAAGCGATACTGGAGAGGTGATTCATTCTTCTCGACAAACTAGTGGTGAACCATAGCCTCATAATCCAAATAAGCAGGAGGCATCTCAATATCATCTTCGCGTATGGCCACACCAAGAAAATTAGCTATGCGGGTTGCATAAATTCCACCAAAGAAATCTCCATTAAATCTATTAAGATGCAACCTACATGCAACAATGGCCCCCAAATTATAAGATTTGTCTTCTAACACAGCACTCCTAAGAATACTGAGGTCAGGGACACACATGTGACATGCCTCATCTTTACCATTAATGCATCTACCTATGAAGAGAGCAAAATAATGTATAGCAGGAAAGTGAATGCTCCCTATGGTAGCTTGTGTTATATCTCTAGATTCCCCCACAGTTATACTAGCAAGAAAATCTCTAAATTGAGATTTGCGAGGATCCCTGATACTACCCCATTGTGGAAGTTTGCAAGCAGTGGTAAAATCCTCTGAGTCCATACTGTATGAATTTTCATAAAGATCAAACAAGACAGTTGGAGATTTACGTGAAGATGAAAATTCAAACCTCCTCACAAAGGAACTAGTGAGATAATGATACTGGCCGCACTTCTCTTCCTCGAAGCTCACAAGATCAGCGTTATGCAAATACGCGTTAAATTCTTCCTTAATTCCCGCTCGATCCATAAAATTTTCCGAAGGCCATTCACAAGGACGCATTGGAGCGTTTCTTGGTGGCTCATCATCAACATCACGCATTGCAAGGCTGGGCTCTTGTTTCCTTGAAGAGCCACCTTGGTACATTTTCCTAAACATATTTCTTCCTCTAAAGAATTTCTGAAATTTTTAGTAACATCAAAATAAAAGTGAACAAAGCTCAATAATATTGATAGCAACTACTCCTACAAGTGCCTAGAGCAAATATCATGCATCAAAACTACTTTTGACCATATAAATTTGACATGCATGCTCAAGACCATGGTCACCTAGGCAGCATAAATTTGCAATGAATAAAGCACTAGAACAAAAACTAATTGGACAAATGGAGGAGTCACATACCAAGGAACAATCTCCCCAAGCAGTTTTGTGAGAGGTGCTTTGAGCAAGGAGATCGAAAATGGCAGCAAAATGAGCTAGAACTCGAGCTTGAGCTGGATATTTGTGTATGTGGGAGGAAGAAGAAGTGTGTGGGTGCAGGAATAAGTGGAGGAGGGCCACCGTGGGCCCACGAGGCAGGGGGCGCGCCCAGGGGGTAGGGCGCGCCCTCCACCCTCATGGCCAGGTGGATGACCCCCCTGATGTGTTCTCAGTGCCAAATATTCTAAATATTCTAGAAAAAATCATATTTAAATTTCAGGGCATTTGGAGAACTTTTATTTTCGGGCTATTTTTATATTGCATGGATAATCAGATAACAGACAGAAAACACTATTTTTATTTTATTTAATATAAATAACAAAAAGTAAAAGGAGGGTACAGAAGGTTGTGCCTTCTAGTTTCATCCATCTCATGCTCATCAAAAGGAATCCACTAACAAGGTTCATCAAGTCTTGTTAACGAACTCATTCATAATAACATGGAACCGGAGAAATTTCGAATAACACTATGTTACCTCAACAGGGATATGCACATCCCCAATAATAAGAATATCATATTTCTTCTTGACAGTAGGAAGAGGAAATTCAAAACCTCCAAATATAATCGATGGAATTTTTCCAATAGAGTGATACTATGAACTTGAGGTTGTTTCCTCGGAAAGTGTACCGTATGCTCATTACCATTAACATGAAAAGTGACATTGCCTTTAGTGCAATCAATAACAGTCCCTGCAGTATTCAAAAAGGGTCTTCCAAGAATAATAGACATACTATCGTCCTCGGGAATATCAAGAATAACAAAGTCTGTTAAAATAGTAATGTTTGCAACTACAACAGGCACATCCTCACAAATACCGACAGGTATAACAGTTGATTTATCAGCCATTTGCAAAGATATTTCAGTAGGTGTCAACTTATTCAAATCAAGTCTACGATATAAAGAGAGAGGCATAACACTAACACCGGCTCCAAGATCACATAGAGCAGTTTTAACATAGTTTCTTTTAATGGAGCATGGTATAGTGGGTACTCCTGGATCTCCAAGTTTCTTTGGTATTCCACCCTTGAAAGTATAATTAGCAAGCATGGTGGAAATTTCAGCTTCCGGTATCTTTCTTTTATTTGTAACAATATCTTTCATATACTTAGCATAAGGATTCCTTTTGAGCATATCAGTTAATCGCATACGCAAAAAGATAGGTCTAATCATTTCAGCAAAGCGCTCAAAATCCTCATCATCCTTTTTCTTGGATGGCTTGGGAGGAAAAGGCATGGGTTTCTAAACCCAAGGCTCTCTTTCCTTACCGTGTTTCCTAGCAACAAAGTCTTTCTTATCATAACGTTGATTCTTTGATTGTGGGTTATCAAGATCAACAACAGGTTCGATTTGTATATCATTATCATTACTAGGTTGAACATCATCATGAACATTGTCATTAACATTATCACTAGTTTCAGGTTCATTACCAGATTGTGTTTCAGCATCAGAGATAGAAATATCATTTGGATTCTCAGGTATTTCAGTAATAGGTTCACTAGAAGCATGCAAAGTCCTATCATTTTTCCTTTTCTTCCTATTAGAAGGACTGGGTGCATCCACATTATTTCTCTGAGAATCTTGCTCAATTCTCTTAGGATGGACTTCGGGATACAGAGGTTCCTGAGTCATTCTACCACCTCTAGTCATAACTCTAACATCATTATCATTATTATTACTATTCAATTCATTGAGCAAATCATTTTGAGCTTTAAGTACTTGTTCTACTTGAGTGGTAACCATAGAAGCATGTTTACTAATAAGTTTAAGTTCACCTTTAACATTAGCCATATAATCACCCAAGTGTTCAAGCATATCGGAATTGTATTTCAATTGTCTACCAAAATAAGCATTGAAATCTTCTTGTTTAACCATAAATTTATCAAACTCATCTAAGCATGGGCTAGCAAACTTAGTAAATGGGATTTCAGCTTTATCATATCTATAGAGAGAATTTACCTTTACTACCTGTGTCGGGTTATCAAGACCATGTACTTCTTCAATAGGTAATGGATTAAGATCATATGTTTGTTCAACAGGCGGTAAATTAAGACCGTTTATTTCTTCAATAGGATGTAAATTCTTAACATCTTCAGCTTTAATACCTTTTTATTTCATAGATTTATTTGCCTCTTGCATATCTTCAGGACTGAGAAATAGAATACCCCTTTTCTTTGGAGTTGGTTTAGGAATAGGCTCAGGAAGTGTCCAATTATTTTCATTTGTCAACATATTATTCAATAGAATTTCAGCTTCATCCGGTGTTCTTTCCCTGAAAACAGAACTAGCACAACTATCCAGGTAATCTCTGGAGGCATAGGTTAGTCCATTATAAAAGATATCAAGTATTTCATTTTTCTTAAGAGGATGATCAGGCAAAGCATTAAGTAGCTTGAGAAGCCTCCCCCAAGCTTGTGGGAGACTCTCTTATTCAATTTGCACAAAATTATATATATATCCCTTAAAGCAGCTTGTTTCTTATGAGCAGGGAAATATTTAGCAGAGAAGTAATAAATCATATCCTGGGGACTAGGCACACAACCAGGATCAATAGAATTAAACCATATCTTAGCATCACCATTTAATGAGAACGGAAATATTTTAAGGATATAAAAGTAACGAGTTCTCTCATCATTAGTGAACAGGGTGGCTATATCATTTAATTTAGTAAGATGTGCCACAACAGTTTCAAATTCATAGCCATGAAAAGGATCAGATTCAACCAAAGTAATTATATCAGGATCAACAGAGAATTCATAATCCTTATCAGTAACACAGATAGGTGAAGTAGCAAAAGCAGGGTCAGGATTCATTCTAGCATTAAGAGATTTCTGCTTACATTTACCTAATAACCTCTTGAGCTCGTATCTATCTTTGCAAGCTAAAATAGCTAAAGAAGCTTCTTTATCAAAAACATAACCCTCAGGAATAACAGGTGAGTCTTCATCATCACTTTCATCAATATTATCATATTCAATATTTTCATTCTCTCTAACCCTAGCAAGTTGTTCATCAAGAAATTCACCAAGTGGCACAGTAGTATCAAGCATAGAAGTAGTTTCATCATAAGTATCATGTATAGCAGAAGTGGCATCATCAATAACATGCGACATATCAGAACGAATAGCAGAAGCAGGTTTAGGTGTCGCAAGCTTACTCAAAACAGAAGGTGAATCAAGTGCAGAGCTAGATGGCAGTTCCTTACCTCCCCTCGTAGTTGAGGGATAAATCTTGGTTCTTGGATCTTTCAAGTTCTTCATAATGATAAGCAGATATAAATCCCAAGTGACTCAAAGGATAGATCTATGCTCCCCAGCAATGGTGCCAGAAAATAGTCTTGATAACCCACAAGTATAGGGGATCGCAACAGTTTTCGAGGGTAGAGTATTCAACCCAAATTTATTGATTCGACACAAGGGGAGCCAAAGAATATTCTCAAGTATTAGCAGTTGATTTGTCAATTCAACCACACCTGGAAACTTAATATCTGCAGCAAAGTGTTTAGTAGCAAAGTAATATGATAGTAGTGGTAACGGTAGCAAAAGGTAACGGTAGCAAAAGTAATGTTTTTGGTCTTTTGTAGTGATGATAGCAATAGAAACGGAAAAGTAAATAAGCGAAGAACAATATATGGAAAGCTCGTAGGCAATGGATCAGTGATGGAGAATTATGCCGGATATGGTTCATCATGTAACAATCATAACCTAGGGTGACGCAAAACTAGCTCCAGTTCATCAATGTAATGTAGGCATGTATTCCGAATATAGTCATACGTTCTTATGGAAAAGAACTTGCATGGCATCATTTGTCCTACCCTCCCGTGGCAGCAGGGTCCTAGCGGAAACTAAGGGATATTAAGGCCTCCTTTTAATAGAGTATCGGGCCAAAGCATTAACACATAGTGAATACATGAACTCCTCAAACTACGGTCATCACCGGTAAGTATCCCGATTATTGTCACTTCGTGGTTAACGGATCATAACACATAATAGGTGACTATAGACTTGCAAGATAGGATCAAGAACTCTCATATATTGATGAAAACATAATAGGTTCAGATTTGAAATCATGGCACTCGGGCCCTAGTGACAAGTATTAAGCATAGCAAAGTCATAGCAACATCAATCTCAAAACATAGTGGATACTAGGGATCAAACCCTAACAAAACTAACTCGATTACATGATAAATCTCATCCAACCCATCACCATCTAGCAAGCCTACGGTGGAATTACTCACGCATGGTGGTGAGCATCATGAAATTGGTGATGGAGGATGGTTGATGATGACAATGGCGACGGATTCCCCTCTTCAGAGCCCCGAACGGACTCCAGATCAGCCCTCCCGAGCGGTTTTAGGGCTTGGCGGCGGCTCCGTATCGTAAAACGCGATGAATCGTTCTCTCTGGTTTTTTTCTCTCCGAAACCAAATATATAGAGTTGGAGTCGAGGTCGGAGGAGCTCCAGGGGGCCCACGAGGTAGGGGCGCGCCCCCACCCTCGTGGATAGGTGGTGGCCCCCCCTGCTCTTCATCTTTTGCAAGGATTTTTTATTATTTCCGAAAAGATGTTCCGTGAAGTATCAGGTCATTCCGAGAACTTCTGTTTCTGCACATAAATAACACCATAGCAATTCTGCTGAAAACAACGTCAGTCAGATTAGTTCCATACAAATCATGCAAGGTAGAGTCCAAAACAAGGGCAAAAGTGTTTGGAAAAGTAGATACGACGGAGACGTATCATACCACGACGTCAAGTGCCCATAACTGTTCCCGCGTAGTTGGTTAGTGCATATAGGCTAGTGGCTAGACTCAGATCAAATACCAAGATCTCGTTAAGCGTGTTATCTTAAAGTAGCCGCGAACACCGACCATGGCCATGCCCACCTCTCTCTTGGGTGGTCTCAACTTGCCCTGTCGCACCGCCACACAGATCCACCCAGAGGGCCGTCGGGACAAAGGTCCTTTCAGCCCCCAATCTGTGAATCACTCGCGGGTACTCTACGAGCCGACCCGTCTTTAGTCATCACATGTATCATGTATATGTATATAAGTATATACCCGTGATCATCTCCCTAGTGATCACGGCCCGATAGTATAGCACGGCAGATACACAAGAATGTAGGGCCACTGATGATAAACTAGCATCCTATACTAAGCATTTAGGATTGCGGGTAAGATATCAATCAATATTAGCAAGGACATGTTATGCATCAGAATAGGATTAACAGAAAGCAGTAACATGGTACACTACTCTAATGCAAGCAGTAGAGAGGAGAATAGGCGATATCTGGTGATCAAGGGGGGCTTGCCTGGTTGCTCTGGCAAGAAGGAGGGGTCGTCGACGATGTAGTCGATCATAGGGGTATCAACGTCGGTCTCGGGGTCTACCAGAAAGAAGTAATGGAGGGGGAACACAATAAATAACAGAGCAATCAAAGCATCACAAAGCATAACATGGCAATACGCGGTGCTAGAGGTGACCTAACGCAGTACTAGGTGACACCGGAAAAGGGGGGAAACATCCAGGAAAGTGTTCCCGGTGTTTCGCGTTTTCGGACAAACAAACCGAAAAGGGAAAGTTGCGTGTCTGCGATGCTAGGGATGTGTGGCGGACGAACGGGCTGCGTATCCAGAATCGTCTTGTCGTTATGAGAAACTTTCATGTACACAGTTTTTTCATCTGAGTTACGGTTTATTTTATATCATTTTTCAAAGCTTTACCCCTTCTAAATTGTTTTAATTCGAAAATTAAATGTTAAATTGCTATGGGTACCCAATGGTGTACCCAGCAAAGAAGCTTATAGGTGGGTCGAGTGGACCCAGTCAATTTCTGAGTCAGCTTTGACTATTGATTTACTTGTTTAGTTTAGACTAATTAGTAAGTGGGACCTACTGCCAGCCAACCATTAGTGGAGGGGGTTATTTACTAAACTAATTAGGGGGTTAGTGCCTAAACTAATACAGGGGGTTATCCCCCACCAACATAACAGGGGCTGGCTGGGCTCGTGCGGCGGTGGTAGCGAGCGGCGGCGAGGGCAACAACGGGGTGGGGCAGGGGCGGTAGGCAAGCAGGGGGAGGCGCTCGGCGGCCGGCTCGGTGTAGCACCGGCAACGACGCCCGGAGACGGGTGCAGCCGGGCGCGGAGGGCCAAGCAGCAGCGGCACAGGCGAGCCGCATGTAGGGAGGACGGCCGGCGGCCATGATGTTCGGCCGGCCGGTCGGAGCAGCAAGCGCGCGGCCGGGCCGGAAGCCGAGGGCGGGCGCAGGGAGCGGCGGGGCTCGCCGGCCGGCCATGTCCGACATTGAGGGGGCGCGCGGGAGGCACCGTTGGGTCGGGCTCTACGCGGCGCATCCAGGGGACATCGGGGTAGCTGGAGAGGGGCTGTAGCGGCGGTGGCATTGAGCGGGGCGGCGGTGGCGCTCGGCCCTGAAGCAGGCGAGGCGGGGTGCGTGGGTACTAGAGGCTATGGGGGAAGGCAGCCACGCGGGTGAGCGGCGGACAGGGCCACGGCTGCCGCAAGCGGATGCGGGCCGCAGGCATGGCTGCAGATGAAGCGGGCGAGGGAGGAGGCGTGCGGGGCGGCGCGGTCGTAGCAGCAGTAGCAGGGGGGTGGCCGGGCTCGAGCAGAAGGCAGCGAGCAACGGTAATGCACACGTGGGTAGTGCAGGAGGCGGGCAACAACAATGGGTCAAGGCCGCAAGAACGACTGGCGTGGCGTGAGGCGGCGAGGGCGCAACGACACGAGGACGAGCGCAGGGCAGGCGCGGCCACGGGGAACGGTGAACTACGGGGCGACAGCAAGGGAAAACGAGGGGGGAGAGAGGGTTTTGGTAGAGGAGCTCACAACGGTGTCGCCGGTGAGCTCGGGGAGGCCGAAGACTGGACAGAGCTAGGCGAGTCAACGGCGAGATGGTGACGTCCGCGACGGAGAAGAGCTCGATGGTGAGGCTTGGAGCGGTCCTAGCTCAAATGGGTGCACGGGATGGATGAAGACGATAGATGCGGATCTCCTGAACGTCTTCCCACGCGAAGACGACGACGGTGAGCGCGGGGACGGGGAGGTCCGTGGCGGCGGCGGCTCTGTTGCACGCGGGAGAGAGGAGGGGGAGCAAGGGGGAGAGGAGAGGGGCAGCTAGGGTTCACAAGGGGGTTTGAGGGCACCTTGTAGATGAAGGGGACGAGGGGGGCGCGAGATGGCCGACACGCGCCGTGGCGCGGCCATGGCCGGTTGGATGCCCTCCACGATCCCTTGTCTCCTGTAAGAGGAAGGAGAGGTGGAGCTGGGTTGGGCTTGGTGTTGTGCGCTTGGGCCTCAAGTGCACAGTGCCAGGTTTTTCCTCTTTTTTATATTACTCTTGTTTCTTTTTATTTATTTAGTTATGTTTTCTAATTCTTTTCAAATGATTTTAGCTTTATGAAATACAAAACTTGCACCACAATTTTTCATATATATTATGCCACTGCCACAGTAGGTTTGGTACTCAAATAAAATATCTTGAAATTTCTTATAATTTAAAAAGCATTTAAAATATTGATTTGGTCCTAGTTTTAATTATTTTAGAGTGCTTAAACACTTTATAATTTTTTGGTTGCCGTCTGTTAAATAGTTAGTGCATAATTGTAACCTTTTGAACATTTTTAATTCTTTGATTTACGAAAACTATAATTTGACTTGTTATTTGAATTTGTATTTGGACTAAGTTTGAAGCAAATGAGTTTAGCAAAATTTTAACTATGATGACCTGGCATCATTAACAGAGGTTTATGGTAACTTAACTATCAGGGTGTCACAAATCTCCTCTACGACAAGAAATCTTGCCCCGAAATTTAAGACGAAGAGTTAAGGGGAAGGAATTGGTTACAAAATTCTAATGAATCTTCTTGTTCTTGTTACTCTCATCTAAGAGATTGATCCATTACGTTGATGTTTTCAATTCTCTGCATCAGGGCATCATGATGAAGTCGTCATCCTTTCGTCGGGGTCTTCATCATACTTACGAAAGGATAAGAGGGGAAAACTCTATAAGGACGGATCCTAACAAGATTGAGCATCGGACGGTTAACTCAGGGGAAGAAGCATAAGTATCTCTCGAATTGAAACTTAAGAAGATATCAAGAGCAAAGTAAGAAGGTACCATGAGATGTTTCAAATGGATAGGCAATCGTTTGATGTCTGAAACAAGGTGCAAAAGGGGTCGAGAGCAACGGGATTAAGTATTGCGTTTGTTACCAAAATAGATCACTAGGAAGGTGGCCCGTGATTAACACACGAGGCCACGTACAAGGAATAACTTTGGAAACCGGGTGTGCAAGGGAGAGTCTGGTTTCGATCCTATGGAGTTGTGGGTTATGGTCCACCATGTGGGTTAAAAGTAGAAGGAGCGATGACATCTTGCACGGTCATGATAGCAAGGCACGTCAGAGGGTAGCATGTTAGTTATGTCGGCAACAACGCCGGTACCAAGGGCGAGGGACGAAGAGAACCATTTTCCTGCTTTTTGAACGAGGTAGACCAATAGGAAAAGTTCTCGTCCATCGGTGGCTATCGGAATGTCATCAACAATAGTAACAGGGTCTTGCTGACAGAGTTGTACAACCGAGGTGTTTGCATATGTAGGGAATTATTTCTGCTTAGATCATATAGATCACAAGAAAGGTTAAACCAAACAATGGAAAAGAAAATATGATTACCAGATTTAAACAGAACAATGGAAAGGAAAATGTGTTAAAACACACATTCCAGGGGTATATCCTTCCCATGGACAAATAGGGCATGATATCCATGACATGATATAAAGTAGAAAACCATTTTGGTAAGGGGAGAGTAATTGTATGACATTACCCAAACAACGGTGTTAGGATAATTGATGAAGAAAATGCAGCATTGTGCTTCAAATGTTCCTTTTGAAGTTCGCAGTACCACATACATGCTTTGAGATAGCATTGACAAGGTCTTCAAGCAAAGGTCAGACCTTGGATACACAAAGGATCCATCATGAAAAATTTATAGAATAAGTCTTATAATTTACTCATGCGAAAATGGTTAATCTCACCAAAAGGGATACTATAACAATAGGCCTTCGGTCAGGTGTGCTCGGCACAGCATCACCTTACCAGGTCACATAAATACCAATGTATAACTCTTGGAAATATGTCCCATCCATCATATCTAACCGAGGTTCAGATCTGATTGGTGTCAGGATACCTCAGGCTCGAGATGTCTGAGAAGAAAAGGTGCAACAGAAATTGTCGAGATGATATTGTAAGATTCTCGGGTAATGAACTATGAAAGCGAGTTCCGAATCAAGAGGTCATCATTAAACCAAGAAGAGGATGAGGGGGTGGCTGATGGACTCAGCGACAATTCATCGAGATTCCCAAAAAGACGTTTTTCGACAATTATGAGAACAAGGAGATAACATTTGTCAGATCAAATGATATATTTGTGTATGCTCGAGGAAAACATACACAATTAAACATTGGTTGAAAGGTGCACGCGAGATATGGGCTTAGGTAGCATGATCAATGCTAGAATGGTGATTCAATAACTTATAGTCAAAGAATGAACTATCAATCATTAACTTCGAAGCAATAGGGTTGCTAGAAGTTTTGGATTCGCACATCATAGTTCAATTGTCGGTTTTCTGATTAGAAACAACACGAGGACCAAGGAATGCTCCAACTCGGAATGAAGCTTGTGTTCGAGGTGAAACGATATGACGAGGAAGAGCGACGTAAGCTTAGCTCATCATCAAAAATTGTGCTCCGAAAAGAAGGATCAGGTGGCATAGTTAAAATTAGCACGATAATGATATAGTTGATCAGGCTAGGAATGACTTGAAGGATTATTAAACTCATAAGCAACAAAGATTACTTAGAGTTATTGAATTGGAGTGTAATACTCGACAGTAGATCAAAGTAAAGGCTTGACAGGTGTATTGATCCACAGAAGACAAGTGCTTAAACTTGCCCGAGAAATGGGATCAAAGAAGAACATATGGTCAGAACCACGATTGCAAAGGATCAATTCACCGATACCAAAGGATATTATATCAAGGAAATAGTTATTATTACAAGAAGCTTCCATGATAGGATCTACATCGTGTCCATGGGCATGAACACAAAGGTTCAAGGTCGACTCCCACTTCCTCAATGCATAACCTTCCATTCACCTCTCTTATTTCGTAAATGACATTAGTTGTTGAAAGTTTTTACCTGGTGCAATACCAGATAAGTATGACCCGTGAAATCTTTCGGGTTCACACGGATTAGGGAAGGCGTACGTAGGTTCAACCCATCAGGGCATCTTAGGAACATATACCACAAACTTCGGAGTAAATAACACAAGCTCAATAGTAGATCATGTTTGAGAAAGTAGAGGATACAATTTACCAAAGGCAATATGTATCCAAGGAAAGGCTCACAAGCTTATTGAATATGAAGGACGTTGTTGGATAAAATCCGACAAAGGGTTTGGTGGTCCATAAGGGATCCGATGTGAGCATCGGTACTCAACCAGAGGAAGAAAGAATGCAAGGAGATTAGATTATAGAAACAACTGACAAACTCAAAGCTCAAATGCAAAAGGAATTATGAATTACAAGATAAGGGATCAGAAGCAATGCTCTGATTAGGGATGGATAAGTTGAATAGCCTTAGGGGTACAATCGATGGCAATTTGATTGGTCGAGATCCAGCTCATGTTTAAAATGACGTCTGAGCCGGAAGGATGAAATGAAGGATCTGATTAAGGATTGCGAGCATTCGCAACATATTGATTCAATAGACTCCAACTGATAATGACTAAGGATGCCAATAAGATTATCAGACTTATGAGGTTAATCATAATGCAAGCAAGCAAGAATTTCAAAAGCAATAGTTTGTTGAGGATTTCGAAGATCGAATGGTATTTTGAAGACTTTTGTGAAATACATGAATCAACTGGGGATGAGCGGATACTCGATAAGTGCGAGAAATTATCCGTAGGGGTATTGAGGTGGCAAAGAACTGCAACGCAGTAGGCACAAAGTATTCTCAGAACAATAGACATAATTTCCAAGATATCTTGTAATAAGAGGATCAATGGGATTGAAAATGGCAAGTGTAGGTAGTTATCCATAATGATATAATAGTGGTAGGGAAGCAAAGGCGGTGGGCACAAGTATCTCAAGAGAACATCGAAGATTATCTTCAGAATCTTCTGGTGCAGCAGGCGATCAACTGTAATAAGGGGAACTCCAGGTGGATGTGATCACGAGATCCTAATGTTAGAGTTAGTAAAACCATTTTAACCCGAATAGAAGAGAGTGTCGGGGGTTGGGTGCGACATATGCCAAAGGATGGCTTATCATGGTGGGGGCGAGTAGAACGTCGCCGGTGCCTGGAAACGGGATGAGGCGAAGACATGCACGCCGGTGAATCTTACCCAGCTTCAGGGCTCTACGGGGAGATAATACCCCTACTGCTGCTCTGCGGGGTCTCCGCATGATCACTATGGCCAAGTGTTTACACAATTGCTCCTTGAGCTGTTTTCTGGAGGTAGGAGAGGGCAGGGCTAGCTCTCTCCCTCCTATATGATCTGGTCTAGAGCTAATGGATTCCAACCCTTTGCATGGGTGCCCTGGGGAGTTTATATAGGCCTACCCCCCTAGGGGTACAATGGTAATCCGGCTGGACGCGGGCCCAGCCGTTAGTGCCTCTGGCCTCCGTCTTCTCTACCGATTGCTGGGGCCCACCGACTGGTGGGCCCCGCCGACTGGTCTGGTACGGAGCCGACATGCCGCGTCCGCCGCGGGCGGGTCTTGCCGGCTGCTGATTACTGTAGCCGTGCTTCTAATGACGCGGGCTTGATCATGGAGTCATGGCAATAGCCCCGCCGCCTGGCGGGCGATCACTATTGCCACTCTCCATCACATCTGATTAATGGCGCATGGGCCCCCGGGGGAGTGCTCGGCTGACTCTGGGGGCCGACTGGCGGCACACATGCCGTCTCCTGGGGTCTCACTGACTGGTGGGACCCGCTGCCTCCGGGCCGTACAGACAAGCCGTCGTGGGCGCTGGATTCGGTCCTGCGGTGCTGATGCCTGGGCCGACACGACAACAGTGTCACGCCGCACGGAGATCTCCCTGGGTACGGTGTACTGTGCCCATGCCTGCCCTTGGTAAGGGGCAGGAGCGGGTTTTACTGTAGCCACTCCCCGGTCCTGTCCCTCCCGATGAGGACATGGGGTTTGTTGGAGTCGCAGGCCGACTCCCCAAAGCCGGCTTCTCTGGAAGTCGCCAGTCAGGAGTCGGCTTACCCTGAAGTTGTCCCTGGGACTCGGAAGTGAGTGGGCAGTCGGCCGTCTTGCCGTCGACTCCTTAGAAGGCGGCTCTTTGCCCTGGGGTCTTGAGGGGCGCAGCCTGCCCCGATGTCTTGAAAGGTTCTGGCGCTCGGGTTGGCCTACCCGTGGCCCATTACTCTGAAAGTAGTCCCCGAAGCTGGTGAGGCGCCGCGGACGATCGGCCGAGAAGCCTCAGCAGTTTCTCTTTCTGGGTGCTCAACACATGGTTCTTGGTTGACTTCTGCCGGGCCGGCTAGAAGGGGTCGGACTCGCCCAACTCTGACTCGCACAATATTTCGAACGTCGCGGCGGGATCCAAGTAGCGTGCTAGCTAAGCCTCCAGGACGCCGCCTGTTCTAGGCCTGTCATGCGATGACACGTGGCTGGGCCATTCTGCCAGCCTACGCGCGCGACGGGACAGGCCCATAGGCGGGGCCCGCCACTACCGCGCCTCGGCGCCCGAGCGGATCCGCTGCGGCCCGGCTGACGGTTGGGATTCCCGTGGAGTTATTGCGCGCAGTAACTTTGTCATGGAACATGGGGGTCGTGGGGCCGTGGGCGCAGTAAATCCCACGACCGCCCCCTCGGCTTCGCAGCCCATGAGGCTATAAGTAGGGGAAAGAGGGGGGCACGCGCGCCCCTCCTTCCCACTACTCCTCGCTCTCCTCCTTCTCACTGCTCCTTGCTCTCCTCCTTCTTCTTCTTCGCTCTGCCGCGCGCCCAAGCTTCGACGAACGCCGCGGCGATCAGCTCGCGATGAGTTCTTCCTCTGCCGCCGCGCCTCCTCCGGTGCGCTCCGGTACTTGGGACGGCTCCAAAGTTCACGACGACCACATCGAGTTCCTCCGCAAGACTCGTCGGCTCCCCAGCAAGGATCACGTGCGGGTTCGTCTTGCGCCGAAGGGGGAGATTTCCCCCGCGCCACATGAGGGCGAGCGGGTCATCTTCTGCTCGCACTGCTTGCGTGGGTTGGGGCTGCCGGCGAGCAGTTTCTTCCGCTCCTTCCTGGAGTTCTACAGCCTCCAGCCGCACCACCTCACCCCCAACACGGTGGTGCTGCTGTCCGTCTTTGTGGCCTTGTGCGAAGGCTTCCTCGGAGTCCTCCCCACCCTCGAGCTCTGGGGGGAGTTCTTCTTATCCAAGCTCGGCACCCAGGCTGCAGGCGTGCCGGCTCAATGCGGCGCTTTCATAGCTGTGCGAAGGTTGGGGGCCGACAACCCCTTCCCCACCATCTCGCTGATTAAGTCGGTGAAGATGTGGCAGAGATCGTACTTCTACGTCAGGAGCGTCTCCGCGAGGGGCGACTGGGTCAACCTGCCGGCTTTCGAAGCCGGCCCGCCGGCTGGGAGGCTGCCCAACTGGTCGTACCGGGCCAAGTCGCTGACGCCTGCGAGAGCCGACGCCGTCGCGCGACTCCGAGTGCTGACGCAGTCGGAGGGCTTGACTGGTCCAGACCTGCTGGCCGCCTTCGTGGCGCGCCGAGTTCTCCCGCTCCAAGGTCGCCCCCACATGATATGCCAAATGAGTGGGCGCCACGACCCGAGTTGGATGTGCACCAAGGAGATGCCTCACGAGGAGGTGGCCTACATGGTGAACTACCTCTCGGACAGCAAGCTCCTGGAGGATTGGCGGTTCGGCAAGGAGCCGTACTCCCGCGCCAACCCCCCGCCCGTGGTGAGTTGCCTTTTCTTTCTTTCTTTGGATTGTCTTCTTTCTTGCCGAGTTTGTTTTGACCAGTCGGCTTTGGTCAGAATCCCCTCCTCCATCCACCAGCCGGCACCTCGGGGCCGGCCCGCGAGTTCCTTGCCGACCGGGCGGAGAGCGTCATCGACGACCCCGATCTGGGGGCGGCGGCTCTGGAGGACGACGCCGAGGGAGGAGGAGGAGCAGCAGGCGGCTCCAGGCCTTTGGCCACTTTCGCCGACTGGCCTGACGACGATGCCGAGGGAGAAGTCGCCCCCCGCCATCGGCCAGGAGTCAGCCAGCCTGGCGCGGGCTCTTCTGCCGCGCCGGGCGCTCTGAGCGGCGGGAAGAAGCGTAGGGCCGTGCCGAATTTGTTCGGCAGTCAGCCGAAGAAACCCAAGGCTTCGGCCGCGGCGACCCGGCGGGACGAGGCGGGTGCGAAGGCCATCCGCTTCCGTAAGGAAGTGAAGAAGCCGCCGCTGGTCTCCGCGTGAGTATTCTATCTAAATGCTTTATTCTTTCTTTGTGGCTTTGTCTAAGTCTTTTGCTTGCTTCCCTTGCTTCAGGGCTCCCCTCACTCTTGAGAGGGTCACCGCCGCCTCCGTCATAGGGTCAGTGGAGACGTCCGCCACCACACGGCGGATTGACCCCGCTGCTGACCTCCGGGAGGCAACAGAGCGAAATGCGCAGGAGAAGCGCAATGAAGAAGAGGCCGCTCGCCTGGAGAAGGCGGAGACCGATAGGGCGGAGGCCTCCGCCAAGAAGAAACTGGCGGAGGCCGAAGCCGTCGCCGCGACGAAGCGGCAGGCTGAGGAGGCCGCGCGCCGCCAATCGGCGGTGTTCGTCACCCTGCTGAACTCTGCGCCGCTGCCTCCGGAGTTCACGGGGCAGACTGGGGAAGCCGGCGGCGAGAACCCCGTCATGGAGAGGGAAGGCGACGACTCCTCTACGCCAGACGTGATCGTTTCGCCGCCGCCTCCCCGCCGTCTGGGAGCCCACAAGGCAAACAGCCAGCGGACCCTCTGGTGCCGCCGACCGAAGACGAGGCCGTGGCGAGGCTACTCCTCCAAGTCGGCTCACCAACGTGCCGCCATCTGGAGAAGGCGACTTCGGCACCCCGCCCCCTGGAGGCCGGCACCGCCAGCTCGGTGATCCCAGACGCCGAAGCAACGAGCGCCGCGCCCATTGGGTGGGTGCGAGGAGGCAGCACAGGGCCGCTGAACCAGGCGCTTCTGGACGTCCAGGCGAAGCTTCGTGCTGAGGGAGACGCTCTCCAAAATTGCACCAAGGCGTACCTGGTATCGCGGGCAGCCGTTCGGGTATGTTTTTCCTTTGGTCCTTGTTTTCTTGTTCCTCTCTGTGGGGGGGCGCCAGCGCACCCACTGGGTGTAGTCCCCGAGTTTCGGGCTGGCTGCTGGGCAGGCGGCCCGGAACTCCAATTGATGAACTCTGGGTATTAACTTTTTGTCTGAAATGCTTGTCGCAGGATTACCACAACCTCTGTGTCACTGCCTTCAACCGTAATGTTGAAAAGCTGGGCAAGCGGACCGCCGATTTGTCAGAGAGTCGGAGTAAGTCCTTTTTCTTCTTTGCGGGGGCGCGCTGGCACACCTGCGGGCTGTAGTCCCCGAGATTCAGGCCGACTGCTGAGCAGTCGGGACGGATCTCCCCGGCGACCTTCTTTATTGATGACTTAACGCCTTCTTTCTTCCTTCTTTTCAGGAGCCAACGCTGCTCTTCAACAGCAGCTGAGCGAAGCCAACTCCGCATTGCGCGCCAAAGGGGAGGAGTGCAGCAAGCTCGCCACAGAGTGTGATCTGCTGGCCACTCAATTGGCAGAGCAGAGGGGGCTGCTTGCGAAGATGTAGAGGGAGGCGGAAGAGACGGAAACCGCCCTCCTGGCCGAGTTCGCGAGCGAGCGCTCCTCCTGGTCTGACAAGGAGGCGATGCTGGCCTCCGGCTTCCATGAGATTGAAGACATCGTTGATGGTGAGTTTCTTTACTTTCTTTCTTCGAGCTGCCAATTATAAGTCGTGCCGACTCCTGGTTTTTGACTTGCTTCTTCGTTTCTTCCGTCTTGGCAGACTTCTTTCCTGGGCACTCGCAGACCGCCATCCAAGCCATCGAGGCTGACCATGAAGGTCGGAGGGCGGAGGGCGCAGAGATCACCGCCGACGCCCCCCGAACCCTTGACGAGCACATCCTGAGCATCGAGGCTCGCCTTCGGCCGACTCACCGGATGCTGCGCCGGCTTCAGCGTGTCGGTGCCCAGGCGATTGCCGCCCTGTGGCCGGACATGCAGGCTCCATGCACCCCCAGCCTGACGGCCGACTGGCTAGAGGTCGCGACTGGTCGTCTTGAGGCCTGGAAGGGCTCTTCGGCCCGAGCCGCAGCGCGCCGGGCCTTGGAGTTCGTCAAGGCGTGGTATCCGGGGCTGGATCTAGACCGTCTGGCCACACTTTGGTCGGAGGCCCAGCCGGAGCTGGCAGCTGCGGAAGACGCCCTCGTCAAGCGTGCTGCGGCGATCACCGAGTACACCGACACCAGCATCTTCGTCCCCGAGCGGTCTGAAGACGGCGATGAGGTACCGCCGGACTGGTTTGGGATGAACCCAGACTACGGCGAGGACTCGGCGGAGGTGATTGGCTCCCGCGTCGAGGAGGAAGGCGAGGCGGAGGACGGAGGCGAGACGGAGGCACCAGAAGACGGAGCAGACGGCCAGCCTCAACTTGACCGCGCCTCCAGCAACGAGCCGCGTGCGACCGAGCCGACTGCCGCCGGAGGCGATCAAGCCGAGACTACCCAGCCGGCCGCCCCGACGCCTGACGCCGCCGCCTCCTCCAATCCTCCGAATCCGTCTGCTGCTTCCTAAGCTGTCGCCTTATCTTTACTTTATGTACTTTAGTAGTCTTTGAAGAACTTGTTAATTCGCACAATTCCACCTGCGGGGTGTATTTTGAACTTCTGCTCGAAGATTCGTCCAAGGGCCTACATTATGTAAATATATTTATCTGAGTTCTATCTTTTCTTGCTCATTGCTCTTTTGGCTTTTTTCCTTTGCCGCTTTCTCTTAGTTGTCTGCCTTGCCAATCGGACAGCTGCTCTACGGACTGCCGCTGGATCAAATGCTTGGCTACTTTGGGAAGGCAAGTACTTAGCCGTTTTTAAGAGTTTTTGAGCAAGTTGAATAGAAGGCGGCAATCTGACTATTCGAGGGTCGGTTTGCGAAAAAAGGCTGGAAGCCGTCTTGAGCTATGTTTTATGCTTTGAGTCATTAGCCATTTTTCATGCGAACGCCCATTCTACCTTACTTCTGCCCACCGTACAGTCGCTCTACGAGCTGCGGCTTCTGACAGGAGACGGTTTAGGTGTTACACACTACTTGTCCGGCTGTAGGAAGCATTTCACAGTGCAAGGCGGCAAGTCCCCGGGCCGACTTGTCGAGCCCAGTGCCAAGCGGCATAACAAAGAGTAACATACTTGTAGGCATAATTTTTATCATACAGACAAAAGAGGGCAGTCCCCGAGCTCATCTCGGGGGCCCGAAGTCTTGGTATTTTAATACAAAAGGTAGCATGGTACATACTGCATTAACTGTAAAATCTTCGGAGGAGATTTGCATTCCATGGCCGCTCTGTCTCCTTGCCGGAGTCGTCCCTCTTGCGTGCTCGGGGCTTCTGAGCGTCAATCAGGTAGTAGGATTCGTTGCCCAGTACTTTGCTGATGATGAAAGGGCCTTCCCAAGGCGCCGACAACTTGTGCTGGCCGGCTGTTCGCTGGATCAGCCGGAGCACAAGGTCGCCTTCTTGGAAAGATCTTGGCTTGACCTTCCTGTTGTGGTATCGGCGCAGGCTCTGCTGGTAGATGCTGGACTGGCTGAGTGCCAACAACCGGCCCTCTTCCAGCAGATCGACGCCGTCTTGTCGTGCTTCTTCTGCTTCCTCCTTGGTGAACATGGTGACTCGTGGGTAGTCGAACTCTATGTCCGTTGGGATGACGGCTTCGGAACCGTAGACGAGGAAGAAAGGCGTGAAGCCGGTTGACTTGTTTGGAGTCGTGCGCAGACTCCAGAGGATGGCTGGTAGCTCGTCGAGCCAGCAGCCAGCCGAGCGCTCCAGAGGCTCGATCAGCCGGGGTTTGATGCCGGATAGGATGAGGCCGTCTGCTCGCTCCACCTGGCCGTTTGAATGTGGGTGGGCGACGGACGCTAGGTCCAGTCGGATGCCCTGTGTTGCGCAGAAACGGGCCAAGGCGCCTTTGGCAAAATTTGTGCCGTTGTCGGTGATGATGCTGTGTGGTATGCCGTACCGAATTGTGATATCGGAGATGAAAGTTATGGCAGTCGGACCGTTCAGCTTCTTGATTGGCTTTGCTTCTATCCACTTGGTGAACTTGTCCACTGCGACGAGTAAGTGAGTTAAGCCACCTCGTGCTGTCTTGAATGGTCCCACCATGTCTAGACCCCAAACTGCGAAAGGCCAGGCAATGGGGATGGTCTTGAGTGCAGAAGCCGGCTGGTGCGGCTTGGAGCTGAACTTCTGGCACCCTTTGCATTTTTGGACCAATTCCTTGGCCTCTTCTCAGGCAGTCGGCCAGAAGAAACCGTGTCTAAAGGCTTTTGCGACGAGTGCTCTTAAAGCCGCATGGTGGCCGCACTCGCCTTGATGGATGTCTTTGAGAATTGCTTGGCCTTGCTCTGGCTCTACGCAGCGCTAGTAGACACCAGTGACGCTGCGCCTGAACAGCTCTCTATTGACTGTGGTGTAGGCTGTCGCCCGACGTTGTACTTGTCGAGCTGAGGTCTCATCAGTCGGCAGCTCTTTGCTCACCAGGAATTTGAGGATGGGCTGGGCCCATGAGGGTGCTGCTATTTCTTCGACTACCAGAACTGCGACTTGGACGAGGGCGGTTGGGCTGGGAGGCGGCGGGTTGGAGTCAACAACCGCTTGCTGGGCTAATGAAGTCCCCAGGCCGACTGGCGCGGCCCTTGGGTCGAGTTCTGGAGTCTTCGAGTCCGCAGCCGCAGTCCCCGGGCCGGGTTCGACTGTGGCGGCTTTGGAGCCATCTGCCAAAATCCCCGTACGGTCTGCCGGGGCTCGGGAGTCGGATCCGACGTCTTCGGGAGGAGCCAGCACAAAGATGGAGTCTGACTCTGGTGAAGGCTTGACAGACGGCTTGAGGAGGCGTTGAAGGGCGACGCCGGATGGTATTGCTTGGCGGGTAGAGCCGATTCGTGCCAAGGCGTCTGCTTGGTCGTTGTCGTTTCTTGGCACATGGAGGAACTCGCACCCTTCGAAATACCCGCTGAGTTGCTGTACGAGGAAACGGTAACTCGCCATGTTTGCATCTTTCGCGTCCCAGTCGCCAGATGACTGCTGGACCACTAAGTCCGAGTCACCATAACACAAGATCCGGCGGATGCCAAGTTCTTTGGCAAGCCGGAGCCCGTGAATGAGCGCCTCATACTCGGCGACGTTGTTGGAGGTGGCAAAATGGATTTGCAGTGCATATTTGAGCTTGTCGCCTTTAGGAGAGGTGAGTATGACGCCGGCTCCCAAGCCGGTGCGCATCTTGGAGCCGTCGAAATGCATCCGCCAATGGGTGGAGTCAGGCACTGGAGGTAGGTACTGGGTCTCGGCCCAGTCGACGAGGAAGTCGGCCAGTGCTTGTGACTTGATAGCGGTGCGGGGCTGGTAGTGGATGGTGTAGGGAGCCAGCTCTATGGCCCACTTGGCCACTCGGCCAGAAGCATCTCGGCTTCCGATGATCTCGGCAAGTGGGGCCGTGCAGACCATAGTGATCGGATGCTCTTGAAAGTAAGGCTTCAATTTCTTGGCAGTAAAGTGTACGCCATAGCACATCTTCTGGTAGTGGGGGTAGTTTTGCTTGGAGGTCGATAGTACTTCGCTCAGGTAATATACCGGTCTCTGGACAGTTAGTGCCTTGCCTTCCTCCTTGCGTTCCACTACAATGACCGTGCTGACTACCCGGCTGGTGGCGGCGATGTACAGGAGCATGGGTTCCTTGGGAGTCGGAGCCGCCAGGATGGGTGGAGTATTCAACATCTTCTTCAACTGGAGAAAATCTTCGTCCGCCTTATGGTTCCACTCGAAAAAAGTGGTCTTCTTCATGAGTTGGTATAAGGGGAGAGCTTTCTCGCCCAGCCGACTGATGAATCGGCTGATGGACGCCAAGCAGCCGGTGAACTTTTGCACATCTAGCAGTCGGCTGGGTACCTCCATTCTCTCAATGGCCTTGATCTTTACAGGGTTGCACTCTATGCCGCGTTCAGAGACCAGGAAGCCAAGGAGCTGGCCGGCTGGTACCCCGAAGACACACTTCTCGGGATTGAGCTTGATCTGGAATCGGCGCAGGTTCTCAAAGGTCTCCTTGAGGTCTTCCAGCAGTGTTCCAAGTTTTTCTGTCTTCACCACCACGTCCTCCACGTAGACGTGGGCGTTCCTGCCGAGCTGCTTGAGGAGGCACTTCTACATGCAACGCTGAAATGTGGCGCCGGCATTCCTTAAGCCGAACGTCATGGTGAGGTAGCAGAAGGCTCCAAACGGCGTGATGAAGGCGGTCTTCAGTCTGTCAGCCGGGTTCAGCTTGATCTGGTGATATCCTGGGTATGCATCCAAAAAACTCAATAGCTCGCATCCGGCTGTGGAGTCTATCACCTGACCAATTCTTGGTAGAGCAAACGGGTCCTTAGGGCAGGCCTTGTTGAGGCTCGTGTAGTCAATACACATTCGCCACTGCTTGTTCTTCTTCAGTACCAGGACCGGATTTGCTTGCCATTCTAGAAAGAATACTTCCATAATGAACCCGGCTGCTAGGAGTCGGGCTATCTCTTCTCCAACAACTCTTCTCTTCTCTTCTGATAGGCGGCGCAGGGGCTGCCTGACCGGCTTTGCATCAGATCGGACATGTAACTTGTGCTGGGCGAATTCTGTCGGTACACCTGGCATGTCTTTGGGGGACCATGCGAAGATGTCCCGATTCTCACGGAGGAAATCGACGATCTCGCCTTCCTATTTGCTATCGAGGTTTGCGCCTACGACAGCGTACCTCTCTGGGTGCTCCGGATCCAAGGGTATCTTCTTTGTCTCTTTGGCCGGCTTGAACGAACCCTCAGCCTCCCACTCCTTTGGGTTGGGCGATACCTCTGGCTGCTTGCCGGCCATCTCCACAACTCGCTCAAGGAGCCGCTTCTCGGCCGCGATCACCAGGGACTCGGCTAGCCGACTGCTCTCAGCCGCGCAGGCAGACGACTTCCGGTAGTCGCCAGCTACAGTCAGAATTCCCCTGGAACTGGGCATCTTCATTTTGAGGTAGGCGTAGCGGGGGACCGCCATGAACTTGGCCAAGGCGGGTCGGCCGAGTAGCGCATGGTATGGGCTCTCAAGGTCCACCACCTCAAACCAAACCGACTCTCGGCGGAAGTGATCTTTGTCTCCGAAGAGGACGTCCATCAAAATCTTGCCGAGTGGTGAGAAGGAAAGCCCAGGAACAATGCCGTGGAACACAGTCCGGCTGTTCTGAAGCTGTCTTTGCATGATTCCTAACTTCTCCATGGTGTCCTTGTATAGGATATTGATGCTGCTGCCTCCGTCTATCAGAACTCGCAAAAAACGCGCGACTCGTCTATCCGTAGCAAAGGTGGCGTCCAAGACCAAGGCATAGGAGCCCGGACTCGGCATCACCTCTAGGTGGTCAGCCCTGCTCCAGCTGATGGGCTTCTCGGACCAGTGCATGAACTCTGGCGTCTCTGATGCTACTGCATTCACCTCTTGTCGCTGCAGCCGCCTGCTGCGTGGATCATCGGCCATACTGGTAAACACCACGTAGGCTCCGTGTTCTTCAGGGTATTCGTCTTGTACTGCGCCGACTGGCCTGACAGCCGGCTGCTGGGGCGGAGGCGGAGGCGGCTGCCCAGCAGGCCGGGGAGGTAGGAGGCCGTCTCCCTTGGCAATCCTGGTGAGCCAGTGGCACTTCCGGGTGGTGTGATTCGACGGCTTTGCGCCGCTATAGAACTTGCAAGGTCCATCCAGAGTCTGCTCGTAGGAGAAGGCCGTCAACCAGTTGGGCTTGCCGCCTTTCTGTCGCTTGGGCGGAGGCTGCCCATCCGGCTGCTGGGCTTCAACGGTCGCGACCTGCCGGCTGCTGGAAGCCGGCAGCAGGGCCTTGCGCTTGTGGTCGCCCTGCTGTTGTCGCTGATTGGTGTCTCCCGCCGGAGTTCTTGGAGCTTGAGGGGCCACTTTGCCAGTTGTGTTGACTTGAATCTCCGCCTTCATGGAGGAGTCGGCCGTGGCGTACTTGTCCGCTATGATCAGCAGCTCGTCGAGGGTTTCTGGCTCGTCGCAGAGGAGCTTGTGCTTGAGGAGGGTGCCTTCTCTGCACCCGGCCGTGAAGTACTCGATGGCCTGCACCTCGTGCACGCCCTCGCAGGAGTTCCGAAGCTCGGCCCAACACGTGAGGTAGTCGCGAGTCGACTCGTCGGGACCTTGCACACACAAGGAGAGCTGACGAGGCTTGGGAGGACGCTTGTACGTGCTGGTGAAGTTGCAGACGAACGCTTCGGTGAAGTCGACCCAGCTGTTGATGCTGCGGGGTTTCAGGCTATTCAGCCATGTCCGTGTCATGCCCTGGAGCATGAGCGGAACGTATTTTACGGTGACACGCTTGTTGCCGTTTGCTATGTTGACAGCCGTGGAGTAGTCGACCAGCTAGTCTTCGAGCTTCACGGAGCCGGTATACTTGGGCGTGTCCCTTGGGAGCGTGAACCCTCTAGGAAAGGGCTCGTCTTGAATGCGGGGTCCGAAACAAGGCGGACCCAACTCGCCTTCTTCTTCCAGCGCTAGGGATCGGTGAAGTCGGTCGATCCGGTGGCGGGCGTCATTTTCTCCGACTCGCTCTCGGCGGCCAAGGCGATCACCGAGAGTCGGATGGTCAACAGGCGGCGGGGAGACTCGCCTCTCCTTGCGAGGAGGAGGAGGCAGACAGTCGTCCCGTCGTTCCACTGCTCTCGGGCGGCCGTCTCGGTCGCGCTCTATGGTAATGTGAGTCCAACTGTGGCTGACAGCCGGATCCTTATCTCTTCTTCCTCGGGCACCGCTAGTCGGCGTCCGAGACGTCGCGCCTTGATCTCGGCGAAGGTCGTCGTTTTGCCGCTGCGGCGCCTCCGTGCGGCAGCCGCGTCGAGGAGCCGCTGGACTCGCTCCATCATCAGGCGGCGTTGTTCGCCCTCGAAATTGTCCAGCTCGTCCGCCGCTGCCTGGGCTGCTCGGATGTTCTCCGCTGGTGTAGCGTACACATGGCGGCTGGCCCCAAATAGGTTGGCGATGGCTACGTCGCGCTGCTGGACCGCGCCAAGGCGGCTGGGCCCTGCCGGGGCCGGCGAGCCACCAACGTCGCGATCCATCTCCCGCTGGTAGGCTTCTGACAAGCGTCTTATGCTGGCCAGCTTCTTCGCGCCTTCGACGAGCTGAAGGCAGCGCGCCTCCAACGTCTCTGCGTCAGCGTCCTCCGGAATGGGCGCAGTTAGGTCTTGTAGCACCGCGCCAAGTGAGTCGTGCGCTCCTCCGCCGGGGAGCTCGTCATGACTGATGACGAGCACCTCGGTGATGGTGCTTCCGTCGCTCTCCGCGCGAGGGAGAGGTTCGTCGTAGACCACCACATTAGTGGGGAACGCATCGAGCGACGCGGTGTCGGAGTCGACCAGCATCGGGTCGGTGGAGCCTACAAACTCCAAGTCTACGGCAGGCTCGCCGGAAACATGGAGTTGATCGAGGAGGCCCGCAAGGAGGCTCTCGGAGCCGCCCGTGCCTGTGTTGGATGCAGGTTCGTCGGAGAGGCGAACCTCTTCGACAAGTTTGGCGAGGCAACTGGCTGCGCAGGCGATCTCAACGCCGCGCAGCGCGTCGGCGCAAACTCCGTCTGGCGTGCCTGGCTGGCTGCGCTCGCCAGGGAGGAAAAGGGTTCCCGTCCAGAACAGGTCTCCAGACGACGGTGCACCAGGCCCCATGGTGGGTGCCAAATTTCGGGGGTTGGGTGCGACATATGCCAAAGGATGGCTTATCATGGTGGGGGTGAGTAGAACGTTGCCGGTGCCTGGAAACGGGATGAGGCGAAGACATGCACGCCGACGAATCTTACCCAGCTTCAGGGCTCTTCGGGGAGATAATACCCCTACTGCTGCTCTGCGGGGTCTCCGCATGATCACTATGGCCAAGTGTTTACACGATTGCTCCTTGAGCTGTTTTCTAGAGGTAGGAGAGGGCAGGGCTAGCTCTCTCCCTCCTATATGATCTGGTCTAGAGCTAATGGATTACAACCCTTTGCATGGGTGCCCTGGGGAGTTTATATAGGCCTACCCCCCCAGGGGTACAATGGTAATCTGGCTGGACACGGGCCCAGCCATCAATGGCTCTGGCCTCTGTCTTCTCCGCCGATTGCTGGGGCCTGCCGACTGGTCTGGTATGGAGCCGACAGGCCGCGTCCGCCGCGGGCGGGTCTTGCCGGCTGCTGATTACTGTAGCCGTGCTTCTAATGATGCGGGCTTGATCATGGAGTCGTGGCAACAGCCCCGCCGCCTGGCGGGCGATCACTATTGCCACTCTCCATCACATCTGATTAATGGCGCGTGCGCCCCCGGGGGAGTGCTTGGCCGACTCCGGGGGCTGACTGGCGGCACACTTGCTGTCTCCTGGGGTCTCACTGACTGGTGGGACCCGCTGCCTCCGGGCCGTACAGACAAGCCGTCGTGGGCGCTAGATTCGGTCCTGCGGTGCTGATGCCAGAGCCGACACGGCAACAGTGTCACGCCGCACGGAGATCTCCCTGGGTACGGCGTACTGTGCCCATGCCTGCCCTTGGTAAGGGGCGGGAGCGGGTTTTACTGTAGCCACTCTCCGGTCTTGTCCCTCCCGATGAGGACATGGGGTTTGTTGGAGTCGCAGGCCGACTCCCCAAAGCCGGCTTCTCTGGAAGTCGCCAGTCAGGAGTCGGCTTACCCTGAAGTCGTCCCTGGGACTCGGCCGTGAGTGGGCAGTCGGCCGTCTTGCCGTCGACTCCTTAGAAGGCGTCTCTTCACCCTGGGGTCTTGAGGGGCGCAGCCTGCCCCGATGTCTTGAAAGGTTCTGGGGCTCGGGTTGGCCTACCCGTGGCCCATTACTCCGATAGAGAGATCAGAGTCCCAGAGTATAGACGAGGAATAAAAGATCCTAATACCACCCAAATGGCAACGTGGGCCCGTAAGGCACACATCCATGTTAGTAAAAGTTTTTCAGTGACTAGACTCGACTTCGGCCAAGGAGTGTGGAAGGGGGATTCCTACAGGCAGTCGTCTCCGATACCAACTTGTGACACCCCCGATTTGACCGTACACTAATCATGCACGCAAATGTGTACGACCAAGAGTAGGAACTCACGGGAAGATATCACAACACAACTCTGGACACAAAATAAAATAATACAAGCTTTATATTACAAGCCAGGGGCCTCGAAGGCTCGAATAAAAATGCTCAAAGGCACAAGAGTCGGTGAAAGCAACAATATCAGAGTACAGACATAAGTTAAACATGTTTGCCTTAAGAAGGCTAGCACAAATGTAGCAACGATCGAAAAGGAAAGGCCTCCTGCCTGGGACCTCCTAACTACTCCTTGAAGTCGAACTCCACGTAGAATCATCCTCAAGATCCACTGGCTCCTGGACTCCATTATATGATTGCAATAACCGGGAAAAGAGGAAAAAGAAGTAGGAAAGAAACCGTGAGTACTCATCCAAAGTACTCGCAAGCAAGGATCTACACTACATATGCATTGGTATCAATGAAATGGGGCCATATCGGTGCACTGAATTGTAGAATGCCAGAATAAGAGGGGGATAGCTAGTCCTATCGAAGACTACGCTTCTGGCAGCCTCCACCTTGCAACATGTAGAAGGGAGTAGATGGTAAGTTCACCAAGTAGAATTGTGTAGCATAATCCTACCCGGCGATCCTCCCCTCGTCGCCCTATGAGAGAGCGATCACCGGGTTGTATCTGGCACTTGGAAGGGTGTATTTTATTAAGTATCCGGTTCTAGTTGTCATAAGGTCAAGGTACAACTCCGGGTCATCCTTTTACCAAGAGACACGGATATTCGAATAGATAAACTTCCCTACAGGGGTGCACCACATTTCCCAACACGCTCGATCCCCTTTGGCCGGACAGACTTTCCTGGGTCATGCCCGGCCTCAAAAGATCAACACGTCGCAGCCCCATCTAGGCACAACAGAGAGGTCAGCATGCCGGTCTAAATCCTATGCACGCAGGGGTCTGGGCCCATCGCCCATTGCACACCTGCACGTTGCGTACGCGGCCGGTGAGACCTAGCAACCTCCATCACAAAGGAAGTTGCGTTACGCAGTCCAACCTGGCACGCACCGCTTAGTCGCTAACGTCACGAAGGATTCGGCTGATACCATGATGTCGAGTGCCCATAACTGTTCCCGCGTAGTTGGTTAGTGCGTATAGGCCAGTGTCCAGACTCAGATCAAATACCAAGATCTCGTTAAGCGTGTTATCTTGAAGTAACCATGAATGCCGACCATGACCAGGCTCACCTCTCTCCTGGGTGGTCTCAACCTGGACTGTCGCTCCGCCACAAAGATCCACCCAGAGGGCCATCGAGACAAAGGTCCTTTCAACCCCCAATCTGTGAATAACTCACGGGTACTCTACGAGCCGACCCGTGTTGGGTGCGACATATGCCAACGGATGGCTTATCATGGTGGGGGCGAGTAGAACGTCGCCGGTGCCTGGAAATGGGATGAGGCGAAGACATGCACGCCGGCAAATCTTACCCAGCTTCGGGGCTCTCCGAGGAGATAACACCACTACTGCTGCTCTACGGGGTCTCCGCATGATCACTATGGTCAAATGTTTACACGGTTGCCCCTTGAGCTGGGTCTGGTGGTGGGAGAGGGCAAGGCTAGCTCTCTCCCTCTATCTGGTGTGGTATAGAACTACTTGGATCCAACCCTTTGCATGGGTGCCCTGGGGGGTTTATATAGGCCTAACCCCCAGGGGTACAATGGTAATTCGACTAGGCGCGGCCCCAGCCATCAGTGCCTCCAACCTCCGACTTCTCCGCCGACTGCTGGGGTCCGCCGACTGGTGGGCCCTGCCGACTGGTCTGGTACGGAGCCGACAGGCCGCGTCCGCCGCGGGCGGGTCTTGCCGGCTGCTAGTTACTGTAGCCGTGCTCCTGATGATGCAAGCTCGGTCATGGGGTCGTGGCAACAGCCCCGCTGCCTGGCGGGCGATCAATGTGGCCACTCCCCATCTCTTCTTGATTAATGGCGCGGGGGCCCCGGGGGAGGGCTCGGCCGACTCCCCCGGGCCGACTCCCGATGGGTCCGACTGGCGGTGCTCTCGCTGTCTCCCGAGGTCTCGCAGACTGGTGGGCCCTTGTAGGATCGAAAGTATGTCTAGAGGGGGGGTGATTAGACTACTTGACCAAATAAAACTTAACCTTTTCCCAATTTTAGTTCTTGGCAGATTTTAGCTAATTTAGGACAAGTCAAGCAATCATCACATCACTCAAGCAAGCATGCAAAGAGTTTATGGGCAGCGGAAAATAAAGCATGCAACTTGCAAGAATGTAAAGGGAAGGGTTTGGAGAATTCAAACGCTATTGGAGACACGGATGTTTTTCCCGTGGTTCGGATAGGTGGTGCTATCCTACATCCACGTTGATGGAGACTTCAACCCACGAAGGGTAACGGTTGCGCGAGTCCACACAGGGCTCCACCCAAGGGCAACGGTTGCGCGAGTCCACACAGGGCTCCACCCACGAAGGGTCCACGAAGAAGCAACCACCCACAAAGGGTCCACGAAGAAGCAACCTTGTCTATCCCACCATGGCCATCGCCCACACAGGACTTGCCTCACTAGCGGTAGATCTTCACGAAGTAGGCGATCTCCTTGCCCTTACAAACTCCTTGGTTCAACTCCACAATCTTGTCGGAGGCTCCCAAGTGACACCTAGCCAATCTAGGAGACACCACTCTCCAAGAAGTAACAAATGGTGTGTAGGTAATGAACTCCTTGCTCTTGTGCTTCAAATGATAGTCTCCCCAACACTCAACTCTCTCTCATAGGATTTGGATTTGGTGGAAAGAAGATTTGAGTGGAAAGCAACTTGGGAAGGCTAGAGATCAAGATTCATATGGTAGGAATGGAATATCTTGGTCTCAACACATGAGTAGGTGGTTCTCTCTCAGAACATATGAGTTGGAATGGTGTGTGTGTTCTGATGTCTCTCTCACGAATGAAGAGGAGGTGGAGGGGTATATATAGCCTCCACACAAAATTCAACCGTTACACACAGTTTTCCAATCTCGGTGGGACCGAATCAATGATCTCGGTCGGACCGAAAATGTAAACCTAGTGACCGTTAGAGATTTTCGGTGGGACTGACATGCAACTCGGTAGGACCGATTCGGTTAGGGTTTGGGCATAACGTAATCTCGGTGAGACCGATTACACAAACTCGGTGAGACCGAATTTGGTAATTAGCTAACCAGAGAGTTGGTCAGGCAAACTCGGTGGGACCGATTTGCTCTTTCGGTGAGACCGAGTGGAACTCGGTGAGACCGAAATGTTACAAAGGGGAAACACTGAGTTTACATTGCAATCTCGGTTGGGACCGATTCGCTCTTTCGGTGGGACCGAAAAGTTACGAAAGGGAAACAGAGAGTTTGCAACCCCATCTCGGTGAGACCGAGATCCTTATCGGTAGAACCGAATTGCTAGGGTTTGGCAGTGGCTAATGACAAGTGAAACTCGGTGGCGCCGGATAGGAAGAATCGGTAGGACCGAGTTTGGCTTAGGGTTTAGGTCATATGTGGATATGGGAAAGTAGTTGAGGGTTTTGGAGCATATCATTAAGCACATGAAGCAAGAGGCTCATTAAGCAACACCTCATCCCTCCTTAATAGTATTGGCTTTTCCTAAAGACTCAATGTGATCTTGGATCACTAAAATATAAAATGAAGAGTCTTGAGCTTTTGAGCTTGAGCCAATCCTTTGTCCTTAGCATTTTGAGGGTTCCACTTTCACATCCATGCCATGCCAATCATTGAGCTTTCCTGAAATAATTATCTTGGAATAGTATTAGCTCAATGAGCTATATGTTGTTATGAATTACCAAAACCACCTAGGGATAGTTGCACTTTCAATCTCCCCCTTTTTGGTAATTGATGACAACATATAGATCAAAGCTTTGACAAAAGATAATAATCATGAAATATATCATCGCTTTGAGAAGTATGTGATAAGTAAGAGCTCCCCCTAAATTTGTGCATATTTAAAATTTGCTTTGGACTGCAAATGCACAAAGAGTTAGAGTCATGGGTTACTCTTTCATGTCACATACATCTTGGTGGAGCGCTCAAAATGATAAGAATGAAATACATGCACTCATCACCAAGAATAATGAATGATCACATAAGATAAGATAATAGCATTAAGCAAGCATTAAGTGTAGCTTATGATCAAACACATGATCATCAATGTCTCACAAATAATGACGTAGTATCTCAAGCACTCAAAAGCAGACAAGTTCGAAAAACCACCAAATAAAGCAAGAGAGAAAAGCAACACTCTCTCTCTCGAAGCCTATGATCTATACATCTTCTCCCCCTTTGGCAACAAGTTACCAAAAAGTTCCTAGAAAATGTATAGCACTAGATCGACGCTCAGGCTTGATCTTCAGGTGGTGGTGGAGTCTGGAGCACTCCAAGGACGAAGCCTTCGGTAGACGTGGTCGGAGTCGAGGTTGAAGTGGATGCTGGAGCTGGTGGAACTGAGGCTGTGGCTGGTGCAGACGTTGTAGCTCTGGTGTCAGCAACTGGCAGTGCAGACGACCTCGGACCTCGTGGCACCCTCGCAAAAGCAGTCGTGGTCCTGCCTCTCCTCTCATTCATGTCCTCCTGGAGCTGCTCCACAGCAGTCTGTATCTCTGTCACCTTGATGTCCAAGTCATAGAACCTCTGTTCCATGATCCTCTCTAAACTCGCCTGGTTCTGAGTCAGGGTGGCTATACTCTGCTCAATCCGTAGGGTGGACGCAATCAGGTAACCAAGCTGCTCTTGTTTGGTTTTCAGGAAGTAATCAGATGCCTCTGCTTGAGTAGGCATCCTGGCAGCTTTCTCCTTCTTCGCCTTTTCCTTCTGAGCTTGTGCATGGGCCGATGATGGTTCATTCTCAGTCATAACAACTTGATTATCTTCGAAATCTGGACGGATGGGCAGGTGTTCCTTATCCAACAAATATACGCCCATGCCCATCTTGGAGTTGATGAGCTCCTGAATCTGAGGGGCATATCCACAGCTCCTCTTCTGATCTGCCGTAGTCCTTTTGATTGTTTCCACTATGAGGCTCATGACTTTGAATTTTTGAGGCACGTCAAAGACATGAAGCAAATTGATCACGTGACCTCTGATCATCTTGTCTCCAGACTTGGGCAGAAGGGTGTGCCTAAGGATCCAGTTGATCGTAGGCAATCCTGATAGCAGATAATGCAATGAGCCAAACTTGAACGTGTCAAGTGCTTCATTCGGAATCTCCTTGTACATGTTGGACATGGAGTTGTGGTCCATCTTTTTATTGGCATAAATGTCCAAGTCATCTGCTTGCTCCTCTGGGGCATTGATCAGCTTCGCCCATTCCTCAACAGTAGAGTGGTACCTTGTACCCTCTGACATCCATGTGATCCTGCCATCCGGATAAAAGTGTGTTGTGGAGTAGAATTGCATGATTAGCTCCTCATTCCACTTTGTGAGCTTCTTCCCAACAAAGTCTGCAACTCCACACGCACTAAAGCTGTCAAATACTCCAGGGTAGTACTCTTCATTGTCCTTGATATAGGTCCAGTCGACCCATCTCATGTCACATACAATTGGCTTCTTGTCAAGTAGCACTGTCTCATAGAAATCCTGCTGCTCCTTGGTATGAAACTTGTAGTCCACTGCAGTCCTTCTCCTAGAAGCATATGGATCTGCTTCTCTCCACTTCCTGAGCCCTGAGTCTCTCCTGAGCTTCATATCCTCAGCCACAGGATGAGCATCATTGTGGTCTGGGATCTTGGGCTTGAGCTTCCGAAGGACATTCTCTTCCTCTTCCTCTGCAGCTTCAGGCACTGGGGCCTTGTTCTTCTCAGTGGCTGGGATGCTTCTTGTGTTTCTCTTTGGTGCACTCTTAGGCTTAGATGCAGCCTTAGGTGCTTCCTTGGGCTTGGATGCAGCTCCCCCTGACCTTATGGCATCTCCCATTAGCTTGGGTGCCTTGGGCGCTGGTGCAGCTGCCTCTTCTTCCTCTTCCTCTTCCATGATGGAAGCTTTGCCAGGCACTCTAGCCACAGTCTTCTTCACCCTCTCCTTCCTTTTCTTGCCCTCAGATGCAGCTGGCTCTTGGGAAGGTGGCTTCTCAGTTGAGGCTCTAGCCTTTGACATGGGCTGCCTGCCTGCTGGCCTTTTGATTTTCAGACCTGGCTTAGTGCCTTGAGCTGGTTCAATTCTCTTGGAAGTGGCCTCTTCCTCTGCCACATAGTCCTCATCTTCAGAGTCTAAAGTTTTCTTCTTCCTTTGTCTCGTGGCAGCCTTTGGCAAATTGCTAGGAGTGCTCCTACTGCCTTCATCAGATGAGCTGGAGGGACTAGTGCCCTCACTCATCACCACTTGCTGCTCTGACAGATTTTGGCTATCACTCTGGTCTGACATGCTGCAAACTGACTGCTGACCCTGTGAATAGATTATAGAGGAGATAGAGTGGATGAGCATCACAAAATGCAGAGATTTTTGCAAAAAGAATGATCCAAAAACTTAGTTTTAGTTTCCCACTGAAATCATCTCGGATCTACCGATTTTCAAACTCGGTGATACCGAAGCAGTTTTGGAACCTAAACTAGTGAACTCGGTAGGACCGAGTCACAGTTCGGTGGCACCGAGACTGCTAGGGTTTCACTGAGTTCAAAAATCGGTCACACCGATAAGTAATTCTCGGTCAGACCGAGTCTCACTTGTGCAATGGCATAAGCCAAATCGGTGGGACCGATTTTTTCAACTCGGTGGGTCCGAGATGGTTTCGGCGGAAACCTAAACCTAGAATTTTCGAATCAAACCTAATCTATGAGCGTTTTGACTGGATAGAAGTTTATCAAATGTGGCTAGAAACAATATGATCACAATGTGCTAGGAATCAGATTGAGGAATAGCACAAAGATCAAGTCCATACCCTAGTTCGGCGGGGACTTGCTACAGCGGCAACGGCGGGGCAGAATTCCTGTTGACGGCGATGGAGACCAGCGACTGGAGGCTGCTGGCGGCGAGAAGACGATCCGGAGACCTCTAGGGCAGAGCAGGCTATCGCGCGGGCGAAGGGGTTCGGAGAAATTTCCAAATTTTGCCCGTGACTATATATAGCCCGACCCTGTCGGTGTGACCGAGTGGAACAACTCGGTGGCACCGAGATTCATAGCTGCGTGCAGTTACTGAAACTCGGTGTGACCGAAAGGTTCAAATCGGTTGCACCGAGATCGAAAACCTAGATCAACTTAATGATCTCGGTAGGACCGAAAGTGGAGTATCGGTCAGACCGAGAATCATAAAGAGGTTTTGGAAGTTTAAGTCTATGACGAATCGGGGACTTCGAGCGCTCCTCACACAGAGTGGTTCGAATCTGACTTGATCAAATTTTGTGATGCAGCATGAATACAGTTTGAGATGAGAAAAGCATAGATAGCTAGAGGACGTTCTTAGGCATTCTTGTCCATCCACTTGGTAAAAGAGGATAAAACCAAGCAATCAAAACAACAAGTGGATGTCCTCGAATGAGTAAAATATGCAATCAGCATGCTCACACAATAAGATGGCAAATGAAATATGTGGCAAGGCATGCACAACCAATTCTAGCATCTATCAAGCAATTTGCGATGACTAGGTCATCTATATATGAGTATATTGACTTAGGAGTCAAGTGAGAACACTTGATCATAGGTCATACTCATCGTTTAAGCTCAAGTGGGGTTACCACTTTTACATAAAGCATTGTTGTGTTCACATCTTTAGAGTTGCTTTAGCTCAAGTCTTAGAGTAAAGCTCCCCCTAGATGTGATATCCCCCCCTAAGAGGGATGAACTAACCTTGGGTTTTGTCGATGATGACTTCATGTAGATATTGAAGATGTGGATGCTCAATGTTGATGTAGATCTCTTGGAGCTATCCATATGAGTGAATTGCACTTTCAATACCTACATGGGTTAGTCCCATAAGGAACAAACAAGGATATCCATAGACATAGAGTGATGCACACAAAAGATGATGTCCATGAAAACTTTTAGGTTACCTTGTCCCTTGTCTTACCAACAAGAGGGTTTGTGACTCCTTGAACTAGTGCAAGATGTGGAAGTTGATTGCACTTGTTCTTGCCAAAATGATAAGAGTGAAGTATGTTGGCGGAGTCACCCTCAAGAACTCTCTAGTTCTTCTTCTTTTGGATCCACATCATCTTGATGGGAATCCTTGGAGTTGTAGTCGTACTTGATGAAGTGGAACTTGAAGTAGTCTTGGGAATCCACTTGACTAAGGTCTTAGGAGCTTCTTCAAATGCATCAATTTCCTCTTGAAGCTTGTCCTTGCCTTTTTGCTCGTAGTCTTGTGGTGGAAGATCATCTTGACCTTGTGTCCCCTTGAAAGAAGTATACTTCTCTTGTTGAGGGACAAACTTTGTCTTGGGGTATTGATCTTCTTCCCATTCAACTCCATTGGCATTGAACTTTCGTTCAAAACCAACACCTTGATTCTTCCGGTGCATTCCTTGCTTGCGCACAATTTCCTCGAATTGCTTACTCTCGGCAAGGCTTTTGTACACTCCTTTCTCTATAATTCCCTTCAATAAGCTATTTTCTTGCTCAAGTGTAACTTGGCTAAGAGGATCATTAGTGGAATCAAGAGAACTACTAGAAGCAACAATATTGGATTTAGCATGATCATTGTTACTACTAGAGGAAGAATCTTTCTTGTTAGACTTGACTTGAGGCATGTAAGTGGATAAGAGTAAACGCTTGGCAATGTAAGAAGAACTTTTCTTGCGGAGATCATCATTGATTGCCTTTAAGAACTCATGCTCTTGCTCAAGATTGAGCTTTTCAAAGCGTAGTTTCTCATGAGCTCTTAAAAGTTCTCGATGATCTTCGAAGATAGTGTCATGAGCTAACTTAAGAGTTTTTAGTTCTTTAGTTAGAGCCTCAATCTTCTCCTTATCATTGTCATTCGTTTTATCTTGATTAGCACGATTAATTGGTCTTTCATCATAGTATTCATCACTAGAGTTGTCACCAAGCAAATCATCACCTAACAAGTCATCTTCATCACTATTGAAATCAACATACTCGGGGTGTGTTACCTTAGGACCTTTGGCCATGAAGCATCTTCCAATTCCTTCATTTGGTGAGTCAAATATGTCGTAGGGGTTTGTTGACACAAGTGCTAGACCGGCAACACCTTCATCTTGAGTATCTTCGGAGTCGGAGTGATAACTTCTCTCGGAGTGGCTGTCGGAGTCGGAGCCGGATACCCATTCACCAACATGAGCTTGATGTCTTCGTCTTGTGTAGCTCCTTGATGATTTTTCCTTCCTTTCCGAATCCTTGCTTCTCCGTGAGTATCTTCGTTCATAACGATCATCTCTACTCCTTCTCTCTCTCTTGGTGGTGATCCTTTGCTTCTTCTTTTTGGAGAATCTTCTCTTCTCTTGTAGGGAGCCGTACACTCATTGGATTAGTGTCCGGGTCTTCCACAATTGTAACAGTTTCGCTCTCGACTAGAAGATCTTTTGTCATTGTAGGACCTTGACTTGGAGCTTCTATCTTTGCTTCTACTCTTGTAGAACTTGTTGAAGTTCTTCACCATTAAGCTCAATTCTTCATTGAAGTCTTGTTTCTCACTTGATGATGTAGGGGCTTCACATGAGGCTTTATAGGCACCACTTGATTTGTTGTGAAGTTCCTCTTTATCCTTAAGTGACATCTCATGAGCAACAATTCTTCCAATCACCTCCGTTGGCTTGAGATCTTTGTAATTGGGCATCATTTGGATCAATGTGCACACGGTATCATATTTTCCATCCAAGGCTCTTAGGATCTTCTTGATGATGAATCTATCGGTCATCTCTTCACTTCCTAAGCTGGCAATCTCATTTGTGATGAGAGCAAGCCTAGAGTACATTTCAGCGACACCTTCACCATCCTTCATCTTGAACTTGTCAAGTTGGCTTTGAAGCACATCCAACTTGGATTCCTTGACGGAGTCGGTACCTTCGTGCATATCAATCAAAGTGTCCCAAATTTCCTTTGCATTCTCAAGGCGGCTGATTTTGTTGAATTCTTCGGGGCACAATCCGTTGAAGAGAATATCACAAGCTTGAGCATTGTATTGCAACATCTTCAACTCATCCGCGGTAGCTTCACGGTTTGGTTCTCTCCCGTCAAAGAAGTCACCTTGCAAACCAACACACACAATAGCCCAAACAGCGGGGTTATGTCCAAGAATATGCATTTTCATTTTATGCTTCCAACTAGCAAAATTAGTACCATCAAAGTAAGCACCTCTACGGTGATAATTTCCCTCGCTAGACGCCATACTCTCCTAGGTTGTGAAACCAAGGCTATGACCACCAAAAGCTATGGAGATCAAGCAAATGGAGACCAAAGCTCTGATACCACTTGTAGGATCGAAAGTATGTCTAGAGGGGGGGGGTGATTAGACTACTTGACCAAATAAAACTTAACCTTTTCCCAATTTTAGTTCTTGGCAGATTTTAGCTAATTTAGGACAAGTCAAGCAATCATCACATCACTCAAGCAAGCATGCAAAGAGTTTATGGGCAGCGGAAAGTAAAGCATGCAACTTGCAAGAATGTAAAGGGAACCCGTGGTTCGGATAGGTGGTGCTATCCTACATCCACGTTGATGGAGACTTCAACCCACGAAGGGTAACGGTTGCGCGAGTCCACACAGGGCTCCACCCAAGGGGAACAGTTGCGTGAGTCCACACAGGGCTCCACTCACGAAGGGTCCACGAAGAAGAAACCACCCACAAAGGGTCCACGAAGAAGCAACCTTGTCTATCCCACCATGGCCAACGCCCACACATGACTTGCCTCACTAGCGGTAGATCTTCACGAAGTAGGCGATCTTCTTGCCCTTACAAACTCCTTGGTTCAACTCCACAATCTTGTCGGAGGCTCCCAAGTGACACCTAGCCAATCTAGGAGACACCACTCTCCAAGAAGTAACAAATGGTGTGTAGGTAATGAACTCCTTGCTCTTGTGCTTCAAATGATAGTCTCCCCAACACTCAACTCTCTCTCATAGGATTTGGATTTGGTGGAAAGAGGGTTTTAGTGGAAAGCAACTTGGGAAGGCTAGAGATCAAGATTCATATGGTAGGAATGGAAGAACATATGAGTTGGAATGGTGTGTGTGTTTTGATGTCTCTCTCACTGAATGAGAAGAAGGTGGAGGGGTATATATAGCCTCCACACAAAATCCAACCGTTACACAATTTACCAATCTCGGTGGGACCGAATCAGAAAACTCGGTCTGACCGAAATAGTAAACCTAGTGACCGTTAGGAATTTCGGTGGGACTGATATGCAACTCGGTAGGACCGATATGGTTAGGGTTTGGGCATAATGTAATCTCGGTGAGACCGATTACACAAACTCGGTGAGACCAAATTTGGTAATTAGCTAACCAGAGAGTTGGTCAGGCAAACTCGGTGGGACCGATTTGCTCTTTCGGTGAGACCGAGTGGAACTCGGTGAGACCGAAAAGTTACAAAGGGGAAACACTGAGTTTACATTGCAATCTCGGTGGGACCGATTCGCTCTTTCGGTGGGACCGAAAAGTTACGAAAGGGAAACAGAGAGTTTGCAACCCCATCTCGGTGAGACCGAGATCCTTATCGGTAGAAGCGAATTGCTAGGGTTTGGCAGTGGCTAATGAAAAGTGAAACTCGGTGGCGCCGGATAGGAAGAATCGGTAGGACCGAGTTTGGCTTAGGGTTTAGGTCATATGTGGATATGGGAAAGTAGTTGAGGGTTTTGGAGCATATCATTAAGCACATGAAGCAAGAGGCTCATTAAGCAACACCTCATCCCTCCTTAATAGTATTGGCTTTTCCTAAAGACTCAATGTGATCTTGGATCACTAAAATATAAAATGAAGAGTCTTGAGCTTTTGAGCTTGAGCCAATCCTTTGTCCTTAGCATTTTGAGGGTTCCACTTTCACATCCATGCCATGCCAATCATTGAGCTTTCCTGAAATAATTATCTTGGAATAGTATTAGCTCAATGAGCTATATGTTGTTATGAATTACCAAAACCACCTAGGGATATTTGCACTTTCAGCCCCGCTACCTCCAGGCCGTACAGACAAGCCGTCGTGGGCGCAGGACCAGGTACAGTGATGCTGATGTCAGGGCCGGCTGGGCAACAGTGCCACGCCACAAGGAGATCTTCCCTAGTACGGCGCGCTGTAGCCATGCCTGCCCTTGGTAAGGGGTGGGTAGTGGGCTTCATTGTAGCTACACCACTGCCCCGTCCCCCTCGATGAGGTCACGGTTTGTTGGAGTCGCCGGCCGACTCCCCAAAGCCAGCTTCTCTGGAAGTCGCCCCTGGGACTCGGCCGTGAGCGGGCAGTCGGCCGTCTTGCCATAGACTCCCCAGGAGGCGGCTCTTCGCCTGTGGCCTTGAGGGGCGCAGCCTGCCCCGATGTCTTGAAAGGCCACGGGCTTCGGGTTGGCCTACCCGTGGCCCATTACTCCGACAGTAGTCCTCGAAGCTGGTGAGGCGCCACGGACGATCGGCCGAGAAGCCTCAGCAGTTTCTCTTTCCGGGTGCTCAACACACGGTCTTGATTGACTTCTGCCGGGCTGACTAGAAGGAGTCGGACTCGCCCAACTCGGACTCACTCAATTCCGACTTGCTCAGTAGTTCGAACGTCTCGGCGGTATTTCAAGTGGCGTGCTAGCTAAGCTTCCAGGCCGCCGCCCGTTCTGGGCCTGTCACGCGAGGGCACGTGGCCAGGCCATCCTGTCAGCCCACGCGCGTGACGGGACAGGCCCGTAGGCGGGGCCCGCCACTACCGCGCCTCGGCGCCTGAGCGGATCCACTGCGGCCCGGTGGACGGTTGGGATTCCCGTGAAGTTACTGCGCGTAGTAACTTTACGTGGATCATGGGGGGCGTGGGGTTGCGGGCACAGTAAATCCCCACGTCCGCCCCTCGGCTTCGCAGCCCATGGGGCTATAAGTAGGGGGAAGAGGGGGGCATGCGCGCCCCTCCTTCCCACTACCCCTTGCTTTCTTCCTCCTCGCAGCTCCTCGCTCTCCTGCTTCCTCTCCTCTTCTTCGCCCTACCGCACGCCCAAGCTCCGGCGATCACCGCAGCGACAGCCCACGATGAGCTCTTCCTCTGCGGCCGCGCCTCCCTCGGTGCGCTCCGGCACCTGGGACGGTTCCGAAGTCCATGAAGACCACATCGAGTTCCTCCGCCGGACCCGCCGGCTTCCCGGCGAGGACCGTGTGCAGGTGCGTCTCGCGCCGGAGGGGGAGATTTCCCTCGCCCTGCAGGAGGGCAAGTGGGTCATCTTCCGCTCGCACTGCCTGCGCGGGCTGGGGCTACCGGCGAGCAGCTTCTTCCGGTCGTTCATGGAGTTCTACGGCCTCCAGCCGCACCACCTCACCCCCAACACAGTGGTGCTGCTGTCCGCCTTCGTGGCTCTGTGTGAAGGCTTCCTTGGAGTCCTCCCCACCCTCGAGCTCTGGGGGGAGTTCTTCTTCTCCAAGCTCGGCACCTAGGCCGCGGGCGTGCCGGCTCAGTGCGGCGCCTTCATCGCCGTGCGAAGGACAGGAGCCGACAACCACTTCCCCTCCATCACGCTGCTGAAGTCGGTGAAGATGTGGCAGCGGTCCTACTTCTACGTCAGGAACGTCGCCACGAGGGGCGACTGGGTCAATCTGCCGGCTTTCGAAGCCGGCCCGCCGGCTTGCAGACTGCGCAACTGGTCGTACCGGGCCAGGTCGCTGACGCCTGCAGGAGCCGACGCCATCACGCGACTCCGGCTGCTGACGCAGTCGGAGGTTCTGACTGGTACGGACCTGCTGGCCGCCTTCGTCTCGCGCCGAGTTCTCCCACTCCAAGGCCGCCCTCACCTGATATGCCAGATGAGCGGGGGCCGCGACCCGAGTCAGATGTGCACCAAGGACATGCCTCATGGAGAGGTGGCCCTTATGGTGAACTACCTCTCGGACAGCAGGCTCCCGGGGGACTGGCGATTCGGCAAGGAGCCATACTCCCGTGCCAACCCCCCGCCCGTGGTGAGTCGCCTTTCTTTTCTTTCTTTGGATTGTCTTCTTCTCGCCGAGTTTTGTTCTGATCAGTCTACTTTTGGTTAGAATCCCCTTCTTCACCCACCAGCCGGCACCTCGTGGCCGGCCCGTGAGTTCGTCGCCGATCGGGTGGAGAGTGACGTCGACGACCCCGATCTGGGGGCGGCGGCTCTGGAAGATGATGCCGAGGGAGGAGGAGGGACGACAGGCGACCTCAGGCCCTCGGCTACCTTCGCCGACTGTCCTGAAGACGACGCCGAGGGAGGAGTCGCCCCTCGCCATTGGCCAGGAGCCAGTGAGCCGGGCGCGGACTCTTCTGCCGCGTCGGGCGCTCCAGGCAGCGGGAAGAAGCGCCGGGCTGCGCCGACTTTGTTCGGCAGCCGGCCGAAGAAGCCCAAGGGCTCGGCTGCGGCGACTCGGCGGGACGAGGCAGCCGCGAAGGCCATCCGCTTCCGTAAGGAAGTGAAGAAGCCGTCGTTGGTCTCTGCGTAAGTATTCTGACTTCAAAGATTATTCTTTCTTCGTGTTTTGTCTGAGTCTCTGCTCGCCCCTCTTTCTTCAGGGCTCCCCTCTCTCTTGAGCGGGTCGCCGCCGCCTCCGTCATGGGGTCAGCGGAGACGCCCGCCACCACTCGGCGGATAGACCCCGCAGCCGACCTCCGGGAGGCGACGGAGCGGAATGCGCAGGAGAAGCGCAACGAAGACGAAGCCCTCCGCCTGGAGAAAGCGGAGGCCGACAGGGCGGAGGCCTCCGCTAAGAAAAAACAGGCGGAGGCCGAGGCCGCCGCCGCGGCAAAGCAGCGGGCTGAGGAAGCCGCACGCCGCCAGTCGGCCTTGCTTGTGACCCTGCTGAACTCTGCGCCGCCGCCCCCGGAGTTCACGGGGAAGACTGGAGAAGCCGGCAGGGAGAACCTCGTCGAGGAGAGGGAAGGCGGCGAGCCCTCTACTCCTGGCGCGAACGTTCTGCCGCCGCCTCCACCGTCGTCTGAAGGCGTGCAAGGCGAGCAGCCAGCGGACCCTCCGATGCCGCCAACCGAAGACGAGGCCATGGCGAGGCTACTCCTCCAGGTCGGCTTGCCAGCGCGCCGTTATCTGGAGAAGGCGACTTCGGCACCCCGCCCCTGGAAGCTGGCACCGCCAGCTCGGCGGCTCCAGACGCCGAAGCGACAAGCGCCGCACCTGTTGGGTGGGTGCGGGGAGGCGGCACAGGGTCGCTGAACCGGGCGCTCCTGGACATCCAGGCGAAGCTCCGCGCTGAGGGCGACGCCCTCCAAAGCTGCACCAAGGCGTTCCTAGCGTCGCGGGCAGCCGTCCGGGTATGTCTTTTCTTTGGGCCTTTGTTTTTCTTGTTCCTCTCTGTGGGGGCGCGCCAGCGCACCCACTGGGTGTAGTCCCCAAGTTTCGGGCAGGCTGCTAAGCAGGCGGCCCGGAACTCCAATTGATGAACTTCTGGGTACTAACTTTGTCTGAAATGCTTGTTGCAGGATTACCACAACCTCCGCGTCACTGCCTTCAACCGTAATGTTGAAGAGCTGGGCAAGCAGACCGCCAACTTGGCGGAGAGCCGGAGTAAGTCCTTCCCTCTTTTTCTTCTCTGCAGGGGCGCGCTAGCGCACCCACGGGCTGTAGTCCCCGAGATTCGGGCCAACTGCTGAGCAGTCGGGCCGGATCTCCCCGGCGACCTTCTTTATTGACGACTGTTATCTTTCTTTCTTTCCTCCAGGAGCCAATGCTGCTCTTCAACAGCAGCTGAGCGAAGCCAACTCCGCCCTGCTCGCCAAAGGGGAGGAGTGCAGCAGGCTCGCCACAGAGCGCGATCTGCTGGCCACTCAATTGGCGGAGCAGAAGGAGCTGCTTGCGAAGTCACAGCGGGAGGCGGAGGAGACGGAAACCGCCCTCTTAGCCGAGTTCGCGAGCGAGCGCTCCTCCTGGTCTAACAAGGAGGCGCTGCTGTCCTCCGGCTTCCACGAGATTGAAGACATCGTTGATGGTGAGTCTCTTTATTTTCTTTCTTCGAGCTGCCGACTTAGATCGTGCCGATTCCTGGTTTTTGACTTGCTTCTTCGTTTCTTCGTGTCTTTTGCAGACTTCTTCCCTGGGCAGTCGCAGGCCGCTATCCAGGTCATCGAGGCCGATCGCGAAAGTCGGAGGGCGGAGGGCGCGGAGATCACCGCCGATGCCCCCCGGACTCTTGATGAGCACATCTTGAGCATCGAGGCTCGCCTTCGGCCGGCTCACCGGATGCTGCGCCGGCTTCAGTGTGTCGGTGCCCAGGCGATTTCTGCCCTTTGGCCGGATATGCAGCCCCAGCCTGACGGCCAACTGGTTGGAAGTCGCGGCTGGTCGCCTCGAGGCCTGGAAGGGCTCTTCGGCCCGGGCTGGAGCGCGCCGGGCCTTGGAGTTCATCAAGGCGTGGTACCCGGGGCTGGATCTAGACCGGTTGGCCACGCTTCAGTCGGAGGCCCAGCCGGAGCTGGCGGCTGTGGAAGATGCCCTCGTCAAGCGTGCTGCGGCGATCGCCAAGCACACTGACACGAGCATCTTCGTCCCCGAGCGGTCTGAAGACGGTGAGGAGGTACCACCGGAGTGGTTTGGGATGAACCCAGACTACGACAAAGACTCGGCGGAGGTGATTGGCTCCAGCGTTGAGGAGGAGGATGAGACGGAGGATGATGGCGAGGCGGAGGCACCAGAAGACGGAGCAGACGGCCAGCCTCAGCCTGACCGCGCTTCCAGCAACGAGCCGCGTGCGACCGACCCGACTGCTGCCGGAGGCGATCAAGCCGAGACTAGCTGCCCGACCGCCCCGACGCCTGACGCTGGCGCCTCCTCCGACCCCCCGAATCCGTCTACCGCCTCCTAAGATGCCGCTGTGTCTTTTGTTTTATCTGCTTCAGTAGTCTTTTGAAGAACTTGTTATTTCGCACAATTCCACCCGCGGGGTGTATTTTGAACCTCTACTCGACAATTCGGCCAAGGGCCTATGTTATATATATATATGTCTATCTTTTCTTGCTCATTGTTCTTTTGGCTGTTTTCCTTTGCCGCTTTCTCTTAGTTGCCTGTCTTGCCAATCGGACAGCCGCTTCTGCGGACTGTTGCTGGGTCAAGTGCTAGGCTACTTTGGGAAAGCAAGTACTTAGCCGATTTCAAGATTGTTTGAGCAAATTGGATAGAAAATGGCAATCCGACTGTCCGAGAGTCAGTTTGCGAGAAAGGCTGGAAGCTGTCTTGAGCTATGTTTTACGCTTTGAGTCCTTAGCCATTTTTCGTGCGAGCACCCATTCTACCTTACCTCTACCCACCGTACAGTCGCTCTGCGAGCTGTGGTTTCTAACAGAAGACGGCTTAGGTGTTACACACTACTTGTCCGGCTGCAGGAAGCATTTCATAGTGCAAGGCGGCAAGTCCCCGGGCTGACTTGTCGAGCCCGGTGCCAAGCGGCATGACAAAGAGTAACATACTTGTAGGCATAATTTTTATCATACAGACAAAAGAGGGCAGTCCCCGAGCTCGTCTCGGGGGCCCCAAAGTCTTGGTACTTTAATACAAAAGGTAGCGTGGTACATACTGCATCAACTGTAAAATCTTCGGAGAAGATTTGCATTCCATGGCCACTCTGTCTCCTTGCCGGAGTCATCCCTCTTGCGTGCTCGGGGCTTCTAAGCGTCCATCAGGTAGTAGGAGTCGTTGCCTAGTACTTTGCTGATGATGAAAGGGCCTTCCCAAGGTGGCGACAGCTTGTGCTGGCCGGCTGTTCGCTGGATCAGCCGGAGTACAAGGTCGCCTTCTTGGAAAGATCTTGGCCTGACCTTCCTGTTGTGGTATTGGCGCAGGCTCTGCTGGTAGATGCTGGACCGACTAAGTGGCAACAGCCGGCCCTCTTCCAGCAAATCGACGCCGTCTTGTCGTGCTTCTTCTACTTCCTCCTCGGTGTACATGGTGACTCGTGGGGAGTCGAACTCTATGTTCGTTGGGATGACGGCTTCGGCACCGTAGACGAGGAAGAAGGGCGTGAAGCCGGTTGACTTGTTTAGAGTCATGCACAGACTCTAGAGGATGGCTGGCAGCTCGTCGAGCCAGCAGCTAGCCGAGCGCTCTAGAGGCTCGATCAACCGAGGCTTGATGCCGGACAGGATGAGTCTGTTTGCTCGCTCCACTTGGCCGTTTGACTGCGGGTGGGCGACGGATGCTAGGTCCAGTCAGATGCCCTGTGTTGCGCAGAAACGGGCCAAGGCGCCTTTGGCAAAATTTGTGCCGTTGTCGGTGATGATGCTGTGTGGTATGCCGTACAGAATTATGATATCGGTGATGAAGGTCACGGAAGTCGAACCGTTCAGTTTCTTAATTGGCTTCACTTCCACCCACTTGGTGAACTTGTCCACTGCGACAAGTAGGTGAGTTAGACCACGTCGTGCTGTTTTGAATGGTCCCACCATGTCTAGACCCCAAACTGCGAAAGGCCAAGCAGTGGGGATGGTCTTGAGCACGGAAGCTGGCTGGTGCGGCTTGGAGCTAAACTTCTGGCATCCTTTGCATTTTTGGACCAACTCCCTGGCCTCTTCCAAGGCAGTCGGCCAAAAGAAACCGTGCTAAAAAGCTTTGGCGACGAGTGCTCTTGAAGCCGCATGGTGGCCACATTCGCCTTGATGGATGTCTTTGAGGATCGCCTGGCCTAGCTCTGGCTCTACGCAGCGCTGGTAGATACCAGTGATGCTGCGCCTGACCAGCTCTCTGTTGATTATGGTATAGGCTGCTGCCCGGCGTTGTACTTGCCGAGCTAAGGTCTCATCAGTTGGTAGCTCTTTGTTCACTAGGAATTTGAGGATGGGCTGGGCCCATGAGGGTGCTGCTATTTCTTCGACTACCAGAACTGCGACTTGGACGAGGGCGGCTGGGCTGGGAGGCGGCAGGCTGGAGTCAACAGCCGCTTGCTGGGCTGATGAAGTCCCCAGGCCGACTGGCTGGGTCCTTGGGTCGAGTTCTGGAATCTTCTAGTCCATCACCGCAGTCCCCGGGCCGGGCTCGACTATGGCAGCTTTGGAGTTGGATCCGCTGTCTTCGGGAGGAGCCGGCACAAAAATGGAGTCTGATTCTGGTGAAGGCTTGATAGACGGCTTGAGGAGGCGTTGAAGGGCGACGCCAGATGGTATTGCTTGGCGGGTAGAGCCAATTCGTGCCAAGGCGTCTGCTTGGTCGTTGTCGTTTCTTGGCACATGGAGGAACTCGCACCCTTCGAAATATTCGCTGAGTTGCTGTACGAGGAAACGGTAGCTCGCCATGTTTGCGTCTTTCGCGTCCCAGTCGCGAGATGACTGCTGGACCACTAAGTCCGAGTCGCCATAACACAAGATCCGGCGGATGCCAAGTTCTTTGGCAAGCCGGAGCCCGTGAATGAGCGCCTCGTACTCGGCCACGTTGTTGGAGGCGGAAAAATGGATTTGCAGTGCATATTTGAGCTTGTCGCCTTTGGGAGAGGTGAGGACGACGCCGGCTCCCAAGCCGGTGCGCATCTTGGAGCCGTCGAAGTGCATCCGCCAATGGGTGGAGTCAGGCGCTGGAGGCAGGTACTGGGTCTCGGCCCAGTCAACGAGGAAGTCGGCCAGTGCTTGTGATTTGATGGCGGTGCGGGGCTGGTAGTAGATGGTGTAAGGAGCCAGCTCTATGGCCCACTTGGCCACTCGACCAGAGGCATCTCGGCTACTGATGATCTCGGCAAGTGGAGCCGTGCAGACCACCGTGATTGGATGCTCTTGAAAGTAAGGCTTCAATTTCTTGGCATCAAAGTGCACGCCATAGCACATCTTCTGGTAGTGGGGGTAGTTCTGCTTGGAGGTCGACAGTACCTCGCTCAGGTAATATACTGGTCTTTGGACAGGTAGCGCCTTGCCTTCCTCCTTGCGCTCTACTACAATGACTGTGCTGACCACTCGGCTGGTGGCGGCGATGTACAGGAGCATAGGTTCCTTGGGAGTCAGAGCCGCCAGGACGGGCAGGGTAGTCAGCATCTTCTTCAACTGGTGGAAAGCGTCGTCCGCCTTATGGTTCCACTCGAAAAAAGTGGTCTTCTTCATGAGTTGGTATAAGGGGAGAGCATTCTCGCCCAGCCGACTGATGAATCGGCTGATGGACGCCAAGCAGCCTGTGAACTTCTGCACATCCAGCAGTCGGCTAGGTACCTCCATTCCCTCGATGGCCTTGGTTTTTACTGGGTTGCATTCTATGCCACGTTCAGAGACCAGGAAACCTAGCAGCTGGCCGGCTGGTACTCCGAAGACACACTTCTCGGGGTTGAGATTGATCTGGAACCGCCGCAGGTTCTGAAAGGTCTCCTTGAGGTCTTCCAGCAATGTTCCTCGCTTTTCTGTCTTCACCACCACGTCGTCCACGTAAACATGGGCGTTCCTGCCGAGCTGCTTGAGGAGGCACTTCTGCAAGCAACGCTGAAAGGTGGCGCCGGCATTCCTCAAGCCGAATGTCACGGTGAGGTAGCAGAATGCTCCAAACGGCATGATGAAGGCGGTCTTCAATCTGTCAGCCGGGTTCAGCTTGATCTGGTGATATCCCGAGTACACATCCAAGAAACTCAACAGCTCGCATCCGGCTATGGAGTCTATCACCTGATCAATTCTCGGCAGAGCAAACGGGTCCTTGGGGCAGACCTTGTTGAGGCTCGTGTAGTCAATACACATTCGCCATTGCTTGTTCTTCTTTAGCACCAGGACCGGATTTGCCAGCCACTCTGGGAAGAAAACTTCCATAATGAAGCTGGCTGCTAGGATTCGGGCTATCTCTTCTCCGACAACTCTTCTCTTCTCTTCTGATAAGCAACATAGGGGCTGCCTGACCGACTTTGCATCAGATCGGACGTGTAATTTGTGCTCGGCGAAATCCGTCGGCACACCTGGCATGTCCTTGGGAGACCATGCGAAGATGTCCCGATTCTCACGGAGGAAATCGACGAGCTCGCCTTCCTATTTGCTGTCGAGGTTTGCACCTACGACGGCGTACCTCTCTGGGTGCTCCGGATCCAAGGGTATCTTCTTTGTCTCTTTGGCCGGCTTGAACGAACCTTCGGCTTCCAACTCCTTTGGGTCAGGCGATATCTCCGGCTGCTTGCCGGCCATCGCCACAACTCGTTCAAGGAGTCGCTTCTCGGCTGCAATCACCAGGGACTCGGCCAGCCGACTGCTCTCGGCCGCGCAAGCAGACGACTTCCGGTAGTCGCCAGCCACAGTTAGAATTCCCCTGGAACTGGGCATCTTCATCTTGAGGTAGGCGTAGTGGGGGACCGCCATGAACTTGGCCAAGGCGGGCCGGCCAAGTAGCGCATGGTATGGGCTCTCAAGGTCCACTACCTCAAACCAAACAGACTCTCTTCGGAAGTGAACTTTGTCCCCAAAAAGGACGTCAGTCAGGATCTTGCCGATTGGTGAGCAGGAAAGCCCAGGAACAATGTCGTGGAACACAGTCCGACTGTTCTGAAGCTGTCTCTGCTTGATTCCTAACTTCTCCATGGTGTCCTTGTACAGGATGTTGATGCTGCTGCCCCCATCTATCAGAACTCGCGAGAAACACGCGGCCCATTTGTCCGTGGCAAAGGTAGCATCCAGGACCAAGGCGTAGGAGCCCGGACTCGGCATCACTTCTAGGTGGTCAGCCCTGCTCCAGCTGATGGGCCTCTCAGACTAGTGCATGAACTCTGGCATCTCTGAGGCTACTGCGTTCACCTTTTGTCGCTGCAGCCGCCTGCTGCGTTGATCATCAGCCACACTAGTGAACACCACGTAGGCTCCGTGCTCTTCAGGGTATTCTTCTTGTACTGCGCCGACTGGCCTGACTGCCAGCTACTGGGGCGGAGGCCGGGGAGGTAGGAGGCCGTCTCCCTTGGCGATCCTGGTGAGCCAGTGGCACTTCCGGGTGGTGTGATTCGACGGCTTCGCGCCGCTGTGGAACTTGCATGGTCCATCCAAGATCTGCTCGTAGGAGAAGGCCGGCAACCAGTTCGGCTTGCCGCCTTTCTGTCGCTTGGGCGAAGGCTGCTCTTCTGGCTGCTGGGCTTCAACGGTCGTGACCTGCCGGCTGCTGGAAGCCGGCTGCGGGGCCTTGCGCTTGTTGTCGCCCTGCTGTTATCGCCGGCCGGCGTCCGCAGCCGGAGTTCTTGGAGCCGGAGGAGCTACTTTGCCAGTCGTGCTAATTTGAATTTCTGTCTTCATGGAGGAGTCGACCGTAGCGTACTTGTCCGCTATGATCAGCAGCTCGTCGAGGGTCTCTGGCTCGTCGCAGAGGAGCTTGTGCTTGAGGAGGGTGCCTTCTCGGCATCCGGCTGTGAAGTACTCGATGGCCTGCACCTTGTGCACGCCCTCGCAGGAGTTCCGGAGCTCAGCCCAACGCGTGAGGTAGTCGTGAGTCGACTCGTCAGGACCTTGCACGCACAAGGAGAGCTGACGAGGCTTGGGAGGACGCTTGTACGTTCTGGTGAAGTTGCAGACGAATGCTTCAGTGAAGTCGACCCAGCTATTGATGCTGCGGGGCTTTAGGCTGTTCAGCCATGTCCGGGCTGTGCCCTGGAGCATGAGCGGAACGTACTTTATGGCGACACGCTTGTTGCCGTTTGCTATGCTGACAGCCGTGGAGTAGTCGACTAGCCAGTCTTCCGGCTTCATGGAGCCGGTATACTTTGGCGTGTCTCTTGGGAGCGTGAACCCTCTGGGAAAGGGCTCGTCCCGAATGCGGGGCCTGAAACAAGGCGGACCCAGCTCATCTTCTTCTTCCAGCGCCAGGGACCGGTGAAGTCGGTCGATCCGGTGGCGGGCGTCGTTCTCTCCAACTCCCTCTCGGCGGCCAAGGCGGTCACCGAGAGTCGGATGGTCAACAGGCGGCGGGGAGACTCGCCTCTCCTTGTGGGGAGGAGGAGGCGGACAGTCGTCCCGTCGTTCCACTACTCTCGGGCGGCCGTCTCGGTCACGCTCTATGGTAATCTGAGTTCGACTGTGGCTGACAGCCGGCTCCTTGTCCTTTCTTCCTCGGGCACCTCCGTGCGGCAGCCAGCATCGTTCTGCGTGGCGGCCGCGTCGAGGAGCCGCTGGACTCGCTCCATCATGAGGCGGCGCTCTCCGCCCTCGAAATTGTCCAGCTCATCCGCCACTGCCTGGGCGGCTCGGATGTTCTCCGCTGGCGTGGCATACACGGGGCGGCTAGCCCCAAACAGGCTGGCGATGGCTACGCCGCGCTGCTGAACCGTGCCAAGGCGGCTGGGCCCTGCCGGGGCCGGCGAGCCGCCAACAGCGCGATCCATCTCCCGCTGGTAAGCTTCTGACAAGCGTCTCATGCTGGCCAGCTTCTTCGCGCCTTCAACAAGCTGAAGGCGGCGCACTTCCAACATCTCTACGTCAGCATCTTCCGGAATGGGCGCAGCTAGGTCTTGCAGTGCCGCACCGAGCGAGTCAGGCGCCCCTCTGCCAGGGAACTCGTCATGACTAATGACCAGCACCTTAGTGACGGTGCTTCCGTCGCTCTCTGCGTGGGGGAGGGGTTCGTCGTAGACCACCACGTTGGTGGCAAACGCGTCGACCGACGCGGTGTCGGAGTCGACCAACATCGGGTCGGTGGAGCCTACGGACTCCAAGTCTACGGCAGGCTCGCCGGAAACGTGGAGTTGATCGAGGAGGCCCGCGAGGAGGTTTTCGGGGCCGCCCGCGCCTGCGTCGGTCGCAGGTTCGTCGGAGAGGCAGACTTCACCGACAAGTTCGGCCAAGTAGCTGGCGGCGCAGGCGATCTCAACGCCGCGCAGCGCGTCATCGCAAACTTCGTCTGGCGTGCCAGGCTGGCTGCGCTCACCAGGGAGGAAAAGGGTTCCCGTCCAGAACAGATCTCCGGACGGCGGTGCACCTAGCCCCACGGTGGGCGCCAAATGTCGGGGGTTGGGTGCGACATATGCCAACAGATGGCTTATCATGTTGGGGGCGAGTAGAACGTCGCCGGTGCCTGGAAACAGGATGAGGCGAAGACATGCATGCCGGCGAATCTTACCCAGCTTCGGGGCTCTCCGGGGAGATAACACCCCTACTGCTGCTCTGCAGGGTCTCCGCGTGATCACTATGGTCAAATGTTTACACGGTTGCCCCTTGAGCTGGGTCTGGTGGTGGGAGAGGGCAAGGCTAGCTATCTCCCTCTATCTGGTGTGGTATAGAACTACTGGGATCCAACCCTTTGCATGGGTGCCCTAGGGGGGTTTATATAGGCCTACCCCCCAGGGGTACAATGGTAATTCGACTGGGCGCGGCCCCAGCCGTCAGTGCCTTCGACCTCCGGATTCTCCGCCGACTGCTGGGGCCCGCCAGTCGACTGGTCTGGTACGGAGCCGACAGGCCGCGTCCGCCGTGGGCGGGTCTTGCCGGCTGCTAGTTACTGTAGCCGTGCTCCTGATGACGCAAGCTCGGTCATGGGGTCGTGGCAACAGCCCTGCCGCCTGGCGGGCGATCACTATGGCCACTCCCCATCTCTTCTTGATTAATGGTGCGGGGGCCCGGGGGGAGGGCTCGGCCGACTCCCCCGGGCCGACTCCCGACGGGTCCGACTGGCGGTGCTCCCGCCGTCTCCAGAGGTCTCGCTGACTGGTGGGCCCCGCTACCTCCAGGCCGTACAGACAAGCCGTCGTGGGCGCAGGACCAGGTACAGTGATGCTAATGTCAGGGTCGGCTGGGCAACAGTGCCACGCCGCAGGGAGATCTTCCCTAGTACGGTGCGCTGTAGCCATGCCTACCCTTGGTAAGGGGCGGGGAGTGGGCTTCATTGTAGCTATGCCCCTGCCCCGTCCCCCTCGATGAGGTCACGGTTTGTTGGAGTCGCCGGCCGACTCCCCAAAGCCGGCTTCTCTAGAAGTCGTCCCTGGGACTCGGCCATGAGCGGGCAGTCGGCCGTCTTGCCGTAGACTCCCTAGGAGGCAGCTCTTCACCCTGTGGCCTTGAGGGGCGCAGCCTGCCTTGATGTCTTGAAAGGTCATGGGCTTCGGGTTGGCCTACCCGTGGCCCATTACTCCGACAATGTATATAAGTATATACCCGTGATCATCTCCCTAGTGATCACGGCCCGATAGTATAGCATGGCAGACAGACAAGAATGTAGGGCCACTGATGATAAACTAGCATCCAATACTAAGCATTTAGGATTGCAGGTAAGGTATCAATCAATATTAGCAAGGACATTTTGGAGAACGTAGCAGAAATTCAAAAAATTTCCTACGTGTCACCAAGATCAATCTATGGAGAGACTAGAAATGAGAGAGCGGAGTGCATATTCATACCCTTGAAGATCGCAATGCGGAATTGTTACAAGAACGCGGTTGGTGGAGTCATACACGCAGCGATTCAGATCGCGGTCGATTCCGATCTAAGCGCCGAACAACGTCGCCTCCGCGTTCAACACATGTACAGCCCAGTGACGTCTCCCACGCCTTGATCCAGCAAGGAGAGAGGGAGAGGTTGGGGAAGACTCCGTCCAGCAGCAGCACAACGGCGTGGTGATGGTGGAGGAGCGCGGTACTCCAGCAGGGCTTCGCCAAGCACTACGAGAGACAAGGAGGGAGAGGGGTAGGGCTGCGCCAAGAGAGAGAGCAAATCACATGTGTTGGGCAGCCCCATACCTCAAGTAAATATAGGGGAAGGGGAGGGGCTGCGCCCCCTCTAGGGTTCCCTCCCCAAGGGGGGGCGGCAGCCCTAGATCCCATTTAGGGTGGCGGCCAGAGGGGAGAGGGAGAGAGGGGGGCGCCCTAGGGTGGGCCTTAAGGCCCATCTGGACCTAGGGTTTGCCCCATCCCACTCTCCCTGCGCCTTGGGCCTTGGTGGGGTGGCGCACCAGCCTACCTGGGGCTGGTCCCCTCCTACACTTGGCCCACGCAGCCTTCTGGGGCTGGTGGCCCCACCTGGTGGACCCCCGGGACCCTCCCGGTGGTCCCGGTACGTTACCGATAGCACCAGAAACTTTTCAGGTGACCAAAACGGGACTTCCCATATATAAATCTTTACCTCCGGACCATTCTGGAATTCCTCGTGACGTCCGGGATCTCATCCGGGACTCCGAACAACATTCGGTAACCACGTACATACTTTCCCTATAACCCTAGCGTCATCGAACCTTAAGTGTGTAGACCCTACGGGTTCGGGAACCATGTAGACATGTCTGAGACAACTCTCCGGCCAATAACCAACAGCGGGATCTGGATACCCATGTTGGCTCCCACATGTTCCACGATGATCTCATCGGATGAACCACGATGTCAAGGATTCAATCAATCCCGTATACAATTCCCTTTGTCTATCGGTATGATACTTGCCCGAGATTCGATCGTCGGTATCCCGAAACCTCGTTCAATCTCGTTATCGGCAAGTCTCTTTACTTGTTCCGTAATACATCATCCCGTGATCAACTCCTTGGTCACATTGTGCACATTATGATGATGTCCTACCGAGTGGGCCCAGAGATACCTCTCCGTTACACGGAGTGACAAATCCCAGTCTTGATTCGTGCCAACCCAACACACTTTTGGAGATACCCACAGTGCTCCTTTATAGCCACCCAGTTACGTTGTGACGTTTGGTACACCCAAAGCATTCCTATGGTATCCAGGAGTTGCACAATCTCATGGTCTAAGGAAATGATACTTGACATTAGAAAAGCTTTAGCATACGAACTATACGATCTTGTGCTAGGCTTAGGATTGGGTCTTGTCCATCACATCATTCTCCTAATGATGTGATCCCGTTATCAATGACATCCAATGTCCATGGTCAGGAAACCATGACCATCTATTGATCATCAAGCTAGTCAACTAGAGGCTTACTAGGGACATGTTGTGGTCTATGTATTCACACATGTATTATGGTTTCCGATTAATACAATTATATCATGAACAATAGACAATTATCATGAACAAGGAAATATAATAATAACTATTTTATTATTGTCTCTAGGGCATATTTCCAACAGTCTCCCACTTGCACTAGAGTCAATAATCTAGTTCACATCACTATGTGATTGTAATGAATCCAACACCCATGGGGTATGTTCATATCTTGCTTGTGAGAGAGGTTTATCAGTCAATGGGTCTGAACCTTTCAGATCCATGTGTGCTTTACAAATCTCTATGTCATCTTGTAGATGCAGCTACCACGCGCTACTTGGAGCTATTCCAAATAACTACTCTACTATACGAATCCGGTTTACTCCTCAGAGTCATCCGGATTAGTGTCAAAGTTTGCATCGACGTAACTCTTTACGACGAACTCTTTTACCACCTCCATAATCGAGAAAATTCCTTAGTCCACTAATTACTAAGGATAAGTTCGACCGCTGTCATGTGATCCATTCCTGGATCACTCTTGTACCCCTTGACTTACTCATGGCAAGGCACACTTCAGGTGTGGTACACAGCATAGCATACTACAGAGCCTACATCTAAAGCATAGGGGAAGACCTTCGTCCTTTCTCTCTCTTCTGCCATGGTCAGGTCTTGAGTCTTACTCAATGCTCACACCTTGTAACACAGCCAAGAACTCCTTCTTTGCTGATCTATTTTGAACTCCTTCAAAATCTTGTCACGGTATGTATTCATTTGAAAGTACTATTAAGAGTTTTGATCTATCCTTATAGATCTTGATGCTCAATGTTCAAGTAGCTTAATCTAGGTTTTCCATTGAAAAACACTTTTCAAATAACCCTGTATGCTTTCCAGAAATTCTACATCATTTCTGATCAACAATATGTTAACAACATATACTCATCAAAAATTCTATAGTGCTCCCACTCACTTCTTTGGAAATACAAGTTTCTTATAAACTTTTATATACCCAAAATCTTTGATCATCTCATCAAAGCGTACATTCCAACTCCGAGATGCTTACTCCAGTCCTTAGAAGGATTGCTGGAGCTTTGCATACTTGTTAGCATCTTTCAGGATTGAAAAAACCTTATGGTTGTATCACATACAACCTTTCCTCAATAAAAACGTCGAGGAGACAATGTTTTGACATCCTTTCTGCAAGATTTCATAAATAATGCAGTAACTGCTAACATAATTCCAACAGACTCTTAGCATCGCTACGAGTGAGAAAGTCTCATCGTAGTCAAATCCTTGAACTTGTCGGGAAACATTTTAACGACACGTTGAGCTTTCTTAAAGGTGACACTTACCATCATTGTCTGTCTTCCTTTTAAAATCCATCTGCACCTAACAGCCTTACGACCATCAAGTAGTTCTTTCAAAGTATATACTTTGTTTTATACATGGATCCTCTCTTGGATTTCATGGCCTCGAGCCATTCGTCGGAATCCAGGCCCACCATTGCTTCTCCATATCTCGTAGGTTCATTGTTGTCTAGCAACATGACTTCCAAGACAGGATTACGTACCACTCTGAAGTAGTATGCATCCTTGTCGACCTATGAGGTTTGGTAGTGACTTGATCCGAAGTTTCATGATCACTATCATAAGCTTCCACTTCAATTGGTGTAGGTGCCACGTGAACAACTTCATGTGCCCTGCTACACACTAGTTGAAGTGACGGTTCAATAACCTCATCAAGTCTCCACCATCCTCCCACTCAATTCTTTCGAGAGAAACTTTTCCTCGAGAAAGGACCCATTTCTAGAAACAATCACTTTTGCTTCCGGATCTGAAATAGGAGGTATACTATGAAGATCCGCTTTGGGTTCAAGCTTACCAGCCTGAAACTTTTTCATATAAGCATCGCAGCCCCAAACTTTTAAGAAACGACAGCTTAGGTTTCTCTAAACCATAGTTCATACGGTGTCGTCTCAACGGAATTGTGTGGTGCCCTATTTAAAGTGAGTGCAGTTGTCTCTAATGCCTAACCCATAAACGATAGTGGTAATTCGATAAGAGACATCATGGTATGCACCATATCCAATAGGGTGCAGTTGTGATGTTCGAACACACCATCACACTATGGTGGTCCAGGCGGTATTAGTTGTGAAACAATTTCCACAATGTCTTAATTGTGTGCCAAACTCCTAACTCTGATATTCATCTATATGATCATATCATAGACCTTTTGTCATCTTGTCACGACGATCTTCAACTTCACTCTGAAATTACGTAAACCTTTCAATAATTCAGACTTGTGTTTCATCAAGTAAATATACTCAGTATCTACTCAAATCATCTGTGAAGTAAGAACATAACGATATCCACTACGTGCATCAGCACTTATTGGACTGCACACATCAAAATGTATTACTTCCAACAAGTTGCTTTCTTGTTCCATCTTACTGAAAACGAGGCCTTTCAGTCATCTTGCCCATGTGGTATGATTTGCATGTCTCAAGTGATTCAAAATCAAGTGAGTCCAAATGATCCATCTGCATGGAGTTTCTTCATGCATATCTACCAATAGACATGGTTCGCATGTCTCAATCTTTTCAAAAACGAGTGAGTCCAAAGATCCATCAACATGGAGCTTCTTCATGCATTTTATACCAACATGACTCAAACGGCAGTGCCACAAGTATGTGGTACTATCGTTACTATCTTATATCTTTTGGCATGAACATGTGTATTACTACGATCGAGATTCAATAAACCATTCATTTTAGGTGCAAGACCATTGAAGGTATTATTCAAATAAATAGAGTAACCATTATTCTCCTTAAATGAATAACCGTATTGCGATAAACATAATCCAATCATGTCTATGCTCAACGTAAACACCAAATAACAATTATTTAGGTTTAACACCAATCTCGATGGTAGAGGGAGCATGCGATGCTTGATCACATCGACCTTGGAAACACTTCCAACACATATCGTCATCTCACCTTCAGCTAGCCTCCGTTTATTCCATAGCCTTTTATTTCGAGTTACTAACACTTAGCAACTGAACCGGTATTTCAATACCCTGGTGCTACTAGGAGTACTAGTAAAGTACACATTATAATGTATATCCAATATACTTCTGTCGACCTTGCCAACCTTCTCATCTACCGAGTATCTAGGGTAGTTCTGCTTTAGTGACCGTTCCCCTCATTACAGAAGCACTTAGTCTCGGGTTTGTGTTCAACCTTGGGTTTCTTCACTAGAGCAGCAACTAATTTGTCGTTTCATGAAGTATCCCTTCTTTCCCTTGCCCTTCTTGAAACTAGTGGTTTTACTAACCATCAACAATTGATGCTCCTACTTGATTTCTACTTCCACGGTGTCAAACATCGCGAATTGCTCAAGGATCATCATGTCTATCCCTGATATGTTATAGTTCATCACTAAGCTCTAATAGCTTGGTGGTAGTGACTATGGAGAACTATAACTATCTCATCTGGAGGATTAACTCCCACTCGATTCAAGTGGTTGTTGTACTCAGACAATCTGAGCACATGCTCAACGATTGAGCTTTTTCTCCCTTAGTTTGCAGGCTTAAGAAACTTGTCAGAGGTCTCATACCTCTTGACGTGGGCACTAGTCTAAAATTCCAATTTCAGTCTTTGGAACATCTCATATGTTCTGCGACGTTTCAAAAACGTATTTGGTGCCTCCATTCTAAACCGTTAGTATTACGTACTGAACTATCACGTAGTCATCAAAACGTGTATGTCAGATGTTTCCCAACATCTACAGACGACGCTCGAGGTTCAACATACTGAGCGGTGCATTAAGGACATAGCCCTTCTGTGCAGCAATGAGGACAATCCTCAGTTCACGGACTCAGTCCGCATAATTGCTAGTGTCAACTCTCAACTAAATTTTGTAGGAACATATCTAAAACAGTAGAACCAAAGCGTGAGCTACGACATAAATTGCAAAGACCTTTTGACTATGTTCATGATAATTAAGTTCATCTAATCAAATTATTCAATGAACTCCCACTTAGATAGACATCCCTCTAGTCATCTAAGTGATACATGATCTGAGTCAACTAGGCCATGTCCGATCATCATGTGAGACGGACTAGTCATCATCGGTGAACATCTTCGTGTTGATCGTATCCACTATACGACTCATGTTCGACCTTTCGGTCTTCCGTGTTCTGAGGCCATGTCTGTACATGCTAGGCTCGTCAAGTCAACCTAAGTGTTTCGCATGTGTAAACCTGGCTTACACCTATTGTATGCGAACGTTAGAATCTACCACACCCGATCATCACGTGGTGCTTCGAAACAATGAACCTTCGCAACGGTGCACAGTTAGGGGGAACACTTTTCTTGAAATTTCAGCGAGGGATCATCTTATTTATGCTACCGTCGTTCTAAGCAAATATATGTAAACATGACAAACATCACATGCAAATCATAAAGTGACATGATATGGCCAATATCATCTTGCGCCTTTTGATCTCCATCCTCGAGGCGCGACATGATCACCTTCGTCACCGGCATGACACCATGATCTCCATCATCGTGTCTTCATGAAGTTGCCTCGCCAACTATTACTTCTACTACTATGGCTAACGGTTAGCAATAAAGTAAAGTAATTACATGGCGTTTTCATTGACATGAAGGTCATAAATAAATTAAGACAACTCCTATGGCTCCTGCCGGTTGTCATACTCATCGACATGCAAGTCGTGATTCCTATTACAAGAACATGATCAATCTCATACATCACATATATCATTCATCACATCCTTTTGGCCATATCACATCACATAGCATACCCTGCAAAAACAAGTTAGACGTCCTCTAATTGTTGTTGCATGTTTTACGTGGCTGCTATGGGTTTCTAGCAAGAACGTTTCTTACCTACGCAAAACCACAACGGTGATATGCCAATTGCTATTTACCCTTCATAAGGACCCTTTTCATCGAATCCGATCCGACTAAAGTGGGAGAGACAGACACCCGCCAGCCACCTTATGCATCAAGTGCATGTCAGTCGGTGGAACCAGTCTCACATAAGTGTACGTGTAAGGTCGGTCCGGGCTGCTTCATCCCACGATGCCGCCGAATCAAGATAAGACTAGTAACGGTAAGCAAATTGAACAAATCATCTCCCACAACTACTTTGTGTTCTACTCGTGCACAGAATCTATGCATAGACCTAGCTCATGATGCCACTGTTGGAGAACGTAGCAGAAATTTAAAAAATTTCCTACGTGTCACCAAGATCAATCTATGGAGAGACTAGTAACTGTTGGGGAACGTTGCAGAAAACAAAAATTTTCCTACTCGTTTCACCAAGATCCATCTAGGAGTTCATCTAGCAACGAGTCATCGGATGCATCTACATACCTTTGTAGATCGCGTGCGGAAGCGTTCAAAGAACGGTGATGATGTAGTCGAACATGACGTGATCCAAATCACCGATGACCAAGCGCCGAACGGACGGCACCTCCGCGTTCAACACACGTACGGGACAGGAGACGTCTCCTTCTTCTTGATCCAGCAAGGGGGAAGGAGAGGTTGATGAAGATCCAGCAGCACGACGGCGTGGTGGTGGATGCAGGGCGTCACAGTAGCAGGGCTTCGCCCATACTACGAGAGAGAGACGTAATGGGGAGAGAGGGAGGCGCCAGGGGCTGGTGTATGAAGTCCCTCCTCTCCCCCACTATATATAGGGGTGCTAGGGGGGCGGCGGCCCTAGGAGATGGAATCTCCTAGGGGGGGCGGCGGCCAAGGGTGGGGGGCTTGCCCCCCAAGCAAGGGGGCGCCCCCTTTAGGGTTTCCCCTCAACCCTAGCCGCATGGGCCCTAGGGGAGTGGCGCCCCAGCCCACTTTGGGCTGGGTTCCCTCCCACTTCAGCCCATGGGCCCCCCCCCCGGGATAGGTGGCCCCACCCGGTGGACCCCCGGGACCCTTCCGGTGGTCCCGGTACAATACCGGTGACCCCGAAACTTGTCCCGATGGCCGAAACAGCACTTCCTATATATAATTCTTTACCTCCGGACCATTCCGGAACTCCTCGTGACGTCCGGGATCTCATCCGGGACTCCGAACAACATTCGGGTTACTGCATATACATATCTTCACAACCCTAGCGTCACCGAACCTTAAGTGTGTAGACCCTACGGGTTCGGGAGACAAGCAGACATGACCGAGATGACTCTCCGGTCAATAACCAACAGCGGGATCTGGATACCCATGTTGGCTCCCACATGCTCCACGATGATCTCATCGGATGAACCACGATGTTGAGGATTCAATCAACCCCGTATGCAATTCCCTTTGTCAATCGATATGTTACTTGCCCGAGATTCGATCGTCGGTATCCCAATACCTCGTTCAATCTCGTTACCGGCAAGTCACTTTACTCGTACCGTAATGCATGATCCCGTGACCAGACACTTGGTCACTTTGAGCTCATTATGATGATGCATTACCGAGTGGGCCCAGTGATACCTCTCCGTCATACGGAGTGACAAATCCCAGTCTTGATCCATGTCAACCCAACAGACACTTTCGGAGATACCCGTAGTCTACCTTTATAGCCACCCAGTTACGTTGTGACGTTTGGTATACCCAAAGCACTCCTACGGTATTCGGGATTTACATGATCTCATGGTCTAAGGAAAAGATACTTGACATTGGAAAAACTCTAGCAAACGAACTATATGATCTTGTGCTATGTTTAGGATTGGGTCTTGTCCATCACATCATTCTCCTAATGATGTGATCTCGTTATCAATGACATCCAATGTCCATAGTCAGGAAACCATGACTATCTGTTGATCAACGAGCTAGTCAACTAGAGGCTTACTAGGGACATGTTGGTGTCTGTTATTCACACATGTATTACGATTTCCAGATAACACAATTATAGCATGAATAAATACAATTATCATGAATAAGGAAATATAATAATAATGCTTTTATTATTGCCTCTTGGGAATATTTCCAACAGTCTCCCACTTGCACTAGAGTCAATAATCTAGTTACATTGTGATGAATCGAACACCCATGGAATTCTGGTGTTAATCATGTTTTGCTCTAGGGAGAGGTTTAGTCAACGGATCTGCTACATTCAGGTCCGTATGTACTTTACAAATATCTATGTCTCCATCTTGAACATTTTCACGAATGGAGTTGAAGCGACGCTTGATGTGCCTTGTCTTCTTGTGAAACCTGGGCTCCTTGGCAAGTGCAATAGCTCTAGTGTTGTCACAGAAAAGTTTGATTGGCCCCGACGCATTGGGTATGACTCCTAGGTCGGTGATGAACTCCTTCACCCATATTGCTTCATGTGCTGCCTCCGAGGCTGCCATGTACTCCGCTTCACATGTAGATCCCGCCACGACGCTTTGCTTGCAACTGCACCAGCTTACTGCCCCACCATTCAAAATATACACATATCCGGTTTGTGACTTAGAGTCATCAAGATCTGTGTCGAAGCTAGCGTCGACGTAACCCTTTACGACGAGCTCTTCGTCACCTCCATAAACGAGAAACATTTCCTTAGTCCTTTTCAGGTACTTCAGGATATTCTTGACCGCTGTCCAGTGTTCCTTGCCGGGATTACTTTGGTACCTTCCTACCAAACTTACGGCAAGGTTTACATCAGGTCTGGTACACAGCATGGCATACATAATAGAACCTATGGCTGATGCATAGGGGATGACGCTCATCTCTTCTATATCTTCTGCCGTGGTCGGACATTGAGCTGAGCTCAATTTCATACCTTGTAACACAGGCAAGAACCCCTTCTTAGATTGATCCATATTGAACTTCTTCAATATCTTATCAAGGTATGTGCTTTGTGAAAGACCTATGAGGCGTCTCGATCTATCTCTATAGATTTTGATGCCTAATATATAAGCAGCTTCTCCAAGGTCCTTCATTGAAAAACTCTTATTCAAGTAGGCCTTGATGCTGTCCAAGAGTTCTATATCATTTCCCATCAATAGTATGTCATCTACATATAATATGAGAAATGTTACAGAGCTCCCACTCACTTTCTTGTAAACGCAGGCTTCTCCAAAAGTCTGCGTAAACCCAAACGCTTTGATCATCTCATCAAAGCGAATGTTCCAACTCCGAGATGCTTGCACCAGCCCATAAATCGAGCGTTGGAGCTTGCACACCTTGTCCGCATTCTTAGGATCGACAAAACCTTCCGGTTGCATCATATACAATTCTTCCTTAAGGAAACCATTAAGGAATGCCGTTTTGACGTCCATTTGCCATATCTCATAATCGTAGAATGCAGCAATTGCTAACATGATTCGAACGGACTTTAGCTTCGCTACCGGTGAGAAAGTCTCATCGTAGTCAACCCCTTGAACTTGTCGATAACCCTTAGCAACAAGTCGAGCTTTATAGATGGTCACATTACCATCCGCGTCTGTCTTCTTCTTAAAGATCCATTTATTTTCTATGGCTCGCCGTTCAACGGGCAAGTCAGTCAAAGTCCATACTTCATTTTCATACATGGATCCTATCTCGGATTTCATGGCTTCTAGCCATTTGTCGGAGTCCGGGCCCGCCATCGCTTCTTCATAGTTCGAAGGTTCACCGTTGTCTAACAACATGATTTCCAAGACAGGGTTGCCGTACCACTCTGGTGCGGAACGTGTCCTTGTGGACCTTCGAATTTCAGTAGGAGCTTGATCAGAAGTATCTTGATCATTAACTTCCTCTCTAGTCGGTGCAGGCACCTCAGGAACATTTTCTTGAGTTGCGCCATTTTCCGGTTCAAGAGGTAATACTTCATCAAGCTCTACTTTCCTCCCACTTACTTCTTTCGAGAGAAACTCTTTCTCTAGAAAGGACCCATTCTTGGCAACAAAGATCTTGCCTTCGGATCTGAGGTAGAAGGTGTACCCAATAGTTTGTTTTGGGTATCCTATGAAGACGCATTTTTCCGACTTGGGTTCGAGCTTTTCAGGTTGAAGTTTCTTGACATAAGCATCGCATCCCCAAAATTTTAGAAACGATAGCTTAGGTTTCTTCCCAAACCATAATTCATACGGTGTCGTCTCAACGGATTTCGACGGAGCCCTATTTAAAGTGAATGCGGCAGTCTCTAAAGCATAGCCCCAAAAAGATAGCGGTAAATCGGCAAGAGACATCATAGATCGCACCATATCTAATAGAGTGCGATTACGACGTTCGGACACACCGTTACACTGAGGTGTTCCAGGCGGCGTGAGTTGTGAAACTATTCCACATTTTCTTAAGTGTGTGCCAAATTCGTGACTCAAGTATTCTCCTCCATGATCTGATCGTAGAAACTTGATTTTCCTGTCACGTTGATTTTCAACCTCACTCTGAAATTCCTTGAACTTTTCAAAGGTTTCAGACTTGTGTTTCATTAAGTAGATATACCCATATCTACTTAAATCATCAGTGAGCGTGAGAACATAACGATAGCCACTGCGAGCCTCAACACTCATTGGACCGCACACATCAGTATGTATGATTTCCAATAAGTTGGTTGCTCGCTCCATTGTTCCTGAGAACGGAGTCTTGGTCATCTTACCCATGAGGCATGGTTTGCACGTGTCAAATGATTCATAATCAAGAGACTCTAAAAGTCCATCTGCATGGAGCTTCTTCATGCGTTTGACACCTATGTGACCAAGGCGGCAGTGCCACAAGTATGTGGGACTATCATTATCAACCTTACATCTTTTGGTACTCACATTATGAACATGTGTAGTATTACGTTCGAGATTCATAAAGAATAAACCATTCACCATAGGAGCATGACCATAAAACATATCTCTCATATAAATAGAACAACCATTATTCTCGGATTTAAATGAGTAGCCATCTCGAATTAAACGAGATCCCGATACAATGTTCATGCTCAAAGCTGGCACTAAATAACAATTATTAAGGTTTAAAACTAATCCCGAAGGTAGATATAGAGGTAGCGTGCCGACGGCGATCACATTGACCTTGGAACCATTCCCGACGCGCATCGTCACCTCGTCCTTTGCCAGTTTCTGCTTATTCCGCAGCCCCTGCTTTGAGTTACAAATGTGAGCAACTGCACCGGTATCAAATACCCAGGAGCTACTACGGACACTAGTAAGGTACACATCAATTACATGTATATCACATATACCTTTTGTTTTGCCGGCCTTCTTGTCTGCTAAGTATTTAGGGCAGTTCCGCTTCCAGTGACCGCTTCCCTTGCAATAAAAGCACTCAGTCTCGGGCTTGGGTCCATTCTTTGGCTTCTTCCCGGCAGCTTGCTTGCCGGGCGCGGCAACCTCCTTGCCGTCCTTCTTGAAGTTCTTTTTACCCTTGCCATTCTTGAACTTAGTGGCTTTATTGACCATCAACACTTGACTTCTACCTCCGCTGATTTCAGCATTGAGAACAACTCAGGAATGGTCTTTTGCATCCCCTGCATGTTGAAGTTCATCACAAAGCTCTTGTAGCTTGGTGGAAGCGACTGGAGGATTCTGTCAATGACCGCATCATCCGGGAGATTAACTCCCAGCTGAGACAAGCGGTTATGTAACCCAGACATAGTGAGTATGTGCTCACTGACAGAACTATTTTCCTCCATCTTACAGCTGAAGAACTTATCGGAGACTTCATATCTCTCGATCCAGGCATGAGCTTGAAAAACCATTTTCAGCTCTTCGAACATCTCATATGCTCCATGTCTCTCAAAACGCTTTTTGGAGCCCCGGCTCTAAGCTGTAAAGCATGCCGCACTGAACGAGGGAGTAGTCGTCAACACGTGTCTGCCAAGCGTTCATAACGTCTTGGTTCTGTGGGACGGGAGCTTCACCTAGCGGTGCTTGTAGGACATAATCTTTCTTGGCAGCTATGAGGATGATCCTCAGGTTCCGGACCCAGTCCGTATAGTTGCTGCCATCGTCTTTCAGCTTGGTTTTCTCTAGGAACGCGTTGAAGTTGAGGACTACGTGGGCCATTTGATCTACAAGACATATTGTAAAATATTTTAGACTAAGTTCATGATAATTAAGTTCATCTAATCAAATTATTAATGAACTCCCACTTAGATTGGACATCCCTCTAGTCATCTAAGTATTACATGATCCGAGTTAACTAGGCCGTGTCCGATCATCACGTGAGACGAACTAGTCAACATCGGTGAACATCTTCATGTTGATCGTATCTTCTATACGACTCATGCTCGACCTTTCGGTCTTCTGTGTTCCGAGGCCATGTCTGTACATGCTAGGCTCGTCAAGTCAACCTAAGTGTTTGCATGTGTAAATCTGTCTTACACCCGTTGTATGTGAACGTCTGAATAAAACACCCGATCATCACGTGGTGTTTTGAAACAGCGAACTGTCGCAACGGTGCACAGTTAGGGGGAACACTTCTTGAAATTATTATGAGGGATCATCTTATTTACTACCGTCGTTCTAAGTAAACAAGATGCAAAACATGATAAACATCACATGCAATCAAATAATAAACGTGACATGATATGGCCAATATCACATAGCTCCTTTGATCTCCATCTTGGGGCTCCATGATCATCTTGTCACCGGCTTGACACCATGATCTCCATCATCATGATCTCCATCATCGTGTCTCCATGAAGTTGCTCGCCAACTATTACTTCTACTACTATGGCTAACGCGTTTAGCAATAAAGTAAAGTAATTTACATGGCGTTTCTCAATGACACGCAGGTCATATAAAAGAATAAAGACAACTCCTATGGCTCCTGCCGGTTGTCATACTCATCGACATGCAAGTCGTGATTTCTATTACAATAGCATGAACATCTCATACATCACATATAGATCATTCATCATTCATCACAACTTTGGCCATATCATATCACAAACCACTTGCTGCAAAAAACAAGTTAGACGTCCTCTAATTGATGTTGCAAGTTTTACGTGGCTGAATTTAGGGTTCTAGCAAGAACGACTTCTTACCTACGTTAAAGCCACAACGTGATTTGTCAACTTCTATTTACCCTTCATAAGGACCCTGTTCATCGAATCCGCTCCAACTAAAGTGGGAGAGACAGACACCCGCCAGCCACCTTATGCAACTAGTGCATGTTAGTCGGTGGAACCGGTCTCACGTAAGTGTACGTGTAAGGTTGGTCCGGGCCGCTTCATCCCACAATGCCGCTGAAGCAAGAAAAGACTAGTAGCGGCAAGAAAGTTGACAAATCTATGCCCACAACAAATTGTGTTCTACTCGCGCAAGAAGAACTACGCATAGACCTAGCTCATGATGCCACTGTTGGGGAACGTTGCAGAAAACAAAAATTTTCCTACTCGTTTCACCAAGATCCATCTAGGAGTTCATATAGCAACGAGTCATCGTATGCATCTACATACCTTTGTAGATCGCGTGCGGAAGCGTTCAAAGAACGGTGATGATGTAGTCGAACACGACGTGATCCAAATCACCGATGACCAAGCGCCGAACGGACGGCACCTCCGCGTTCAACACACGTATGAGACGGGAGACGTCTCCTCCTTCTTGATCCAGCAAGGGGGAAGGAGAGGTTGATGAAGATCCAGCAGCACGACGGCGTGGTGGTGGATGCAGGGCGTCACAGTAGCAGGGCTTCGCCTATACTACGAGAGAGAGACGTAACGGGGAGAGAGGGAGGCGCCAGGGGCTGGTGTATGAAGTCCCTCCTCTCCCCCACTATATATAGGGGTACTAGGGGGGGCTCCGGTCCTAGGAGATGGAATCTCCTAGGGGGGGCGGCGGCCAAGGGTGGGGGGCTTGCCCCCCAAGCAAGGGGGCGCCCCCTTTAGGGTTTCCCCTCAACCCTAGCCGCATGGGCCCTAGGGGAGTGGCGCCCCAGCCCACTTTGGGCTGGGTTCCCTCCCACTTCAGCCCATGGGGCCCCCCGGGATAGGTGGCCCCACCCGGTGGACCCCCGGGACCCTTCCGGTGGTCCCGGTACAATACCGGTGACCCCGAAACTTGTCCCAATGGCCGAAACAGCACTTCCTATATATAATTCTTTACCTCCGGACCATTCCGGAACTCCTCGTGACGTCCGAGACCTCATCCGGGACTCTGAACAACATTCGGGTTACTGCATATACATATCTTCACAACCCTAGCGTTACCGAACATTAGGTGTGTAGACCCTACGGGTTCGGGACACAAGCAGACATGACCGAGACGACTCTCCGGTCAATAACCAACAGCGGGATCTGGATACCCATGTTGGATCCCACATGCTCCACGATGATCTCATCGGATGAACCACGATGTCGAGGATTCAATCAACCCCGTATGCAATTCCCTTTGTCAATCGATATGTTACTTGCCCGAGATTCGATCGTCGGTATCCCAATACCTCGTTCAATCTCGTTACCGGCAAGTCACTTTACTCGTACCGTAATGCATGATCCCGTGACCAGACACTTGGTCACTTTGAGCTCATTATGATGATGCATTACCGAGTGGGCCCAGTGATACCTCTCCGTCATACGGAGTGACAAATCCCAGTCTTGATCCATGTCAACCCAACAGACACTTTCGGAGATACCCGTAGTCTACCTTTGTAGCCACCCAGTTACGTTGTGACGTTTGGTATACCCAAAGCACTCCTACGGTATTCGGGAGTTACACGATCTCATGGTCTAAGGAAAAGATACTTGACATTGGAAAAACTCTAGCAAACGAACTATACGATCTTGTGCTATGTTTAGGATTGGGTCTTGTCCATCACATCATTCTCCTAATGATGTGATCTCGTTATCAATGACATCCAATGTCCATAGTCAGGAAACCATGACTATCTGTTGATCAACGAGCTAGTCAACTAGAGGCTTACTAGGGACATGTTGGTGTCTGTTATTCACACATGTATTACGATTTCCGGATAACACAATTATAGCATGAATAAAGACAATTATCATGAATAAGGAAATATAATAATAATGCTTTTATTATTGCCTCTAGGGAATATTTCCAACAGTAACGAGAGAGAGGAGTGCATCTTCGTACCCTTGAAGATCGCAAACAACGGCGCCTCCGCGTTCAACAGAGGTACAGCCCGGTGACGTCTCCCACGCCTTGATCCAGCAAGGAGAGAGGGAGAGGTTGGGGAAGACTCCGTCCAGCAGCAGCACAACGGCGTGGTGATGGTGGAGGAGCGCGATACTCCAGCAGGGCTTCGCCAAGCACTACGAGAGACGAGGAGGGAGAGGGGTAGGGCTGCACCAAGAGAGAGAGCAAATCACATGTGTTGGGCAGCCCCTTACCTCAAGTATATATAGGGGAAGGGGAGGGGTTGCGCCCCCTCTAGGGTTCCCTCCCCAAGGGGGGGGGCAGCAGCCCTAGATCCCATCTAGGGTGGCAGCCAGAGGGGAGAGGGAGAGAGGGGGCGCCCTAGGGTGGGCCTTAAGGCCCAACTGGACCTAGGGTTTGCCCCCTCCCACTCTCCCTACACCTTGGGCCTTGGTGGGGGGTGCACCAGCCTACCTGGGGCTGGTCCCCTCCCACACTTGGCCCACGCAGCCTTCTGGGGCTAGCGGCCCCACCTGGTGGACCCCCGGGACCCTCCCGGTGGTCCCGGTACGTTACCGATAGCACCCGAAACTTTTCCGGTGACCAAAACGGGACTTCCCATATATAAATCTTTACCTCGGGACCATTCCGGAATTCCTTGTGACGTCCGGGATCTCATCTGGGACTCCGAACAACATTCGGTAACCACGTACATACTTTCCCTATAACCCTAGCGTCATCGAACCTTAAGTGTGTAGACCCTACGGGTTCAGGAACCATCTAGACATGACCGAGACAACTCTCCGGCCAATAACCAACAGCGGGATCTGGACACCCATGTTGGCTCCCACATGTTCCACGATGATCTCATCGGATGAACCACGATGTCAAGGATTCAATCAATCCCGTATACAATTCCCTTTGCCTATCGGTATGATACTTGCTCGAGATTCGATCGTCGGTATCCTGATACCTCGTTCAATCTCGTTACCGGCAAGCCTCTTTACTCGTTCTGTAATACATCATCCCGTGATCAACTCCTTGGTCACATTGTGACATTATGATGATGTCCTACCGAGTGGGCCCAGAGATACCTCTCCATTACACGGAGTGACAAATCCCAGTCTCGATTCGTGCCAACCCAACAGACACTTTCGGAGATACCCGCAGTGCATCTTTATAGCCACCCAGTTACGTTGTGACGTTCGGTACACCCAAAGCATTCCTACGGTATGCGGGAGTTGCACAATCTCATGGTCTAAGGAAATGATACTTGACATTAGAAAAGCTTTAGCATACGAACTATACGATCTTGTGCTAGGCTTAGGATTGGGTCTTGTCCATCACATTATTCTCCTAATGATGTGATCCCGTTATCAATGACATCCAATGTCCATGGTCAGAAAACCATGACCATCTATTGATCAACGAGCTAGTCAACTAGAGGCATACTAGGGACATGTTGTGGTCTATGTATTCACACATGTATTACGGTTTCCGGTTAATACAATTATAGCATGAACAATAGACAATTATCATGAACAAGGAAATATAATAATAACTATTTTATTATTGCCTCTAGGGCATATTTCCAACAGGACAGGCTATGCACCAGAATAGGATTAACGGAAAGCAGTAACATGATACACTACTCTAATGCAAGCAGTAGAGAGGAGAATAGGCGATATCTGGTGATCAAGGGGGGGCTTGCCTGGTTGCCCTGGCAAGAAGGAGGGGTCGTAGGCGATCACAGGGGTATCAGCGTTGGTCTCGGGGTCTACCGAAAAGAAGTAACGGAGGGGGAACACAATAAATAACAGAGCAATCAAAGCATCACAAAGCATAACATGGCAATACGCGGTGCTAGAGGTGACCTAACGCAGTACTAGGTGACACCGGCAAAGGGGGGAAACATCCGGGAAAGTGTTCCCGGTGTTTCGCGTTTTCGGACAAATGGACCAGAGAGGGAAAGTTGCGTGTTTTCTATGCTAGGGATGTGTGGCGGACGAACGGGCTGCATATCCAGAATCGTCTTGTCGTTCTGAGCAACTTTCATGTACAAAGATTTTTCATCCGAGTTACGGTTTATTTTATATGATTTTTCAAAGTTTTACTCAGTTTCTAAATTGTTTTAATTCAAAAATTAAATGTTAAATTGCTATGGGTACCCAATGGTGTACCTAGCAAAGAAGCTTACAGGTGGGTCTAGTGGACCCAGTCAATTTGTGAGTCAGCTTTGACTATTGACCTAGTCAAAAGGTGAATAGTGCATGTGGGTCCCGTATGTCAGTAGGACATAATTTTTAACAATGGATTTACTTGTTTAGTTTAGACTAATTAGTAAGTGGGACCTACTGTCAGCCAACCATTAGTGGAGGGGGTTATTTACTAAACTAATTAGGGGGGTTAATGCCTAAACTAATACGGGGGTTATCCCCCACTAACGCAACAGGGGCTGGCTGGGCTCGCACGGCGGTGGTAGCGAGCGGCGGCGAGGGCAACAACGGGGCGTGGCAGGGGCGGTAGGCAAGCAGGGGGGGGCGCTTGGCGGCCGGCTCGGTGTAGCAGCGGCAACGGCGGCCGGAGACGGGTGCAGCCGGGCGCGGAGGGCCAAGCAGCAGCGGCACGGGTGAGCCGCGCGCAGGGAGGACGGCCGGCGGCCACGATGTTCGGCCGGCCGACCGGAGCAGCAAGCGCGCGGCCGGGCCGAAAGCCGAGGGCGGGCGCAGGGAGCGGTGGGCTCGCCGGCCGGCCATGTCCGGCATCGAGGGGGCGCGCGGGAGGCACCATTGGGTCGGGCTCGACGGGGCGCATCCAGGGGACATCGGGATAGTCGGAGAGGGGCCGTAGCGGCGGTGGCGTGGAGCGGGGCGGCGGTGGCGCTCGGCCCTGAAGCGGGCGAGGCGGGGCGCGTGGGTACTGGAGGCTGCGGGGAAGGCGGCCATGCGGGCGAGCGGCGGATAGGGCCGCGGCTGTCGCAAGCGGATGCGGACGGGCGAAGGCGGGCCGCAGGCGTGGCTGCAGACAAAGCGGGCGAGGGAGGAGGCGTGCGGGGCGGCACGGTCGCAGTAGTAGCAGCACCAGGGGGTGGCCGGGCTCGAGCAGAAGGCAGCGAGCGAGCAACGGCAACGCACGCGTGGGTAGTGCGGGAGGCGGGCGGCAGCAATGGGTCAAGGCCGCGGGAATGAGTGGCGTGGCGCGAGGCGGCAAGGGTGCAACAACGCGAGGACGAGCGCGGGGCGGGCGCGGCCACGGGGAACGACGAACTACGGCACGACAGCAAGGGAAAACAATGGGGAGAGAGGGTTTTGGTAGAGGAGCTCACAACGGTGTCGCCGGTGAGCTCGGGGAGGCCGAAGACTGGACAGAGCTAGGCGAATCGACGACGAGATGGTGACGTCCGTCACGGAGAAGAGCTCGATGGTGAGGCTTGGAGCGGTCCTAGCTCGAACGGGTGCACGGGATGGACGAAGACGATAGATGCGGATCTCCTGAACGTCTTCCCACGCGAAGGCGACGACGGTGAGCGCGGGGACGGGGAGGTTCGTGGCGGCGGCGGCTCTGTTGCACGCGGGAGAGAGGAGGGGGAGCAAGGGGAGAGGAGAGGGGCAGCTAGGGTTCACAGGGGGGGTTTGAGGGCACCATGTAGATGCAGGGGACGAGGGGGGCACAGGAGGAACAACACGCACCATGGCACGGCCATGGCCGGTTGGATGCCCTCCATGATCCCTTGTCTCTTGTAGGAGGAAGGAGAGGTGGAGGTGGGTTGGGACTGGTGCTGTGCACTTGGGCCTCAAGTGCACAGTGTTAGGTTTTGCCTCTTTTTTTATATTACTCTTGTTTCTTTTTATTTATTTAGTTATGTTTTCTAATTCTTTTCAAATGATTTTAGCTTTATGAAATACAAAACTTGCACCACAATTTGTCATATATATTAGGCCACTGCCATAGTAGGTTTGGTACTCAAATAAAATATCTTGAAATTTCTTATAATTTAAAAAGCATTTAAAATATTGATTTGGTCCTAGTTTCAATTATTTTAGAGCGCTTAAACACTTTATAAATTTTTTGGTTGCCGTCTGTTAAATAGTTAGTGCATAATTGTAACCTTTTGAACATTTTTAATTCTTTGATTTACGAAAACTATAATTTGACTTGTTATTTGAATTTGTATTTGGACTAAGTTTGAAGCAAATGAGTTTAGCAAAATTTTAACTATGATGACTTGGCATCATTAATAGAGGTTTACTGTAACTTAACTATCGGGTGTCACACATGTTGTTTCTGTTAAAATAGGAGATCATTCTATCATGGCTTATGTGACATGGGTGCTAGTGCGAGTGCAATACCTCATTTCTTATACGAAGAAATTATGCATGATATTGTACCTACTTAGATAGAAGGTATTGATGTTATAATTAAACTTGCCAATAGAGATACTATTTCACCAGTTGGGATTGTTAGAGATATTGAAGTATTGTGTGGGAAAGTTAAATATCCTACTGATTTTCTTGTTCTTGGTTCCCCACAAGATGATGTTTGTCCCATTATATTTGGTAGACCCTTCTTGAATACTGTTAATGCTAAGATAGACTGCAAAAGGATATTGTTACTTTTGGTTTAGGGGATATGTCTCATGATTTTAATTTTGCTAAATTTCATAGACAACCCCAAGATAAAGAATTGCCTAGTAAAGATGAAATTATTGGTCTTGCTTCTATTGTCGTGCCTCCTAATGATCCTTTAGAACAATATTTGCTAGACCATGAAAATGATATGTTTATGAATGAAAGAAGGGAAATAGATGAAGTATTCTTTAACCAGGGGCCTATTTTAAAACACAACTTGCCTGCTGAAATTCTAGGGGATCCTCCTCCACCCAAGGGTGATCCCATGTTTGAGCTTAAACCATTACCTGATACTCTTAAATATGCTTATCTTGATGAAAAGAAGATATATCCTGTTATTATTAGTGCTAACCTTTCAGAGCAGGAAGAAGAGAAATTATTGAAAACTCTGAAGAAGCACCATGCTGCTATTGGATATACTCTTGATGATCTTAAGGGCATTAGTCCCACTCTATGCCAGCACAAAATAAAATTGGAGAAAGACGCTAAACCGGATGTTGATCACCAACGATGGTTAAATCCTAAGGTGAAAGAAGTGGTAAGAAATGAAATACTAAAGCTTCTAGAGGCAGGTATAATTTATCCTATTGCTGATAGTCAGTGGGTAAGTCATGTCCATTGGGTCCCTAAGAAGGGAGGTATTACTATTGTTCCTAATGATAAAGACGAATTGATCCCACATAGAATTGTTACAGGTTATAGAATGGTAATTGATTTCTGCAAATTAAATAAAGCTACTAGAAAGGATCATTACCCTTTAACTTTTATTGATCAAATGCTAGAAATATTATCCAAACATACACATTTTTGCTTTCTAGGCGGTTATTCTGGTTTCTCTCAAATACCCGTGTCGAAAGAGGATCAGGAAAAGACCACTTTTACTTGCCCTTTCGGTACCTTTGCTTATAGACGTATGCCTTTTGGTTTATGTAATGCACCTGCTATCTTTCAAAGATGTATGACTGCTATATTCTCCGACTTTTGTGAAAAGATTGTTGAGGTTTTCATGGATGATTTCTCCGTGTATGGAACTTCTTTTGATGATTGCTTAAGCAACCTTGATCGAGTTTTGCAGAGATGTGAAGAAACTAATCTTGTCTTGAATGGGGAGAAGTGCACTTTATGGTTAATGAAGGTATTGTATTGGGGCATAAAATTTCTGAAAGAGGTATTGAAGTTGATAAAGCTAAAGTTGATGCTATTGAAAAGATGCCACGTCCTAAGGAAATTAAAGGTATAAGAAGTTTCCTTGGTCATGCCGGTTTTATAGGAGGTTCATTAAAGACTTCTCAAAAATTTCTAGGCCTCTGACTAATCTCTTACAAAAAGATGTTCATTTTGTCTTTGATGATGATTGTGAAGAAGCATTTGAAATACTTAAGAAAGCCTTGATTTCTGCACCTATTGTTTAGCTACCTGACTGGAATTTACCCTTTGAAATTATGTGTGATGCTAGTGATTATGTTGTGTTCTAGGACAAAGAGTTGATGAGAAATTAAATTCTATCCAATATGCTAGTAAAACTCTAGACAGTGCCCAGAGTAATTATGCTACTACTGAAAAAGAATTTTTAGCAGTTGTATTTTCTTGTGATAAGTTCAGACCTTATATTGTTGATTCTAAAGTAACTGTTCACACTGATCATGCTGCTATTAAATACCTTATGGAAAATAAAGATGTTAAACCTAGACTTATTATATGGGTTCTCTTTCTACAAGAATTTGATTTGCATATTATTGATAGAAAGGGAGCTGAGAACCCCATTGCAGACAACTTGTCTAGGTTAGAAAATGTTCTTGATGACCCACTCCCTATTGATGATAGTTTTCCTAATGAACAATTAGCTGTCATAAATGCTTCTCGTACTGCTCCATGGTATGCTGATTATGATAATTACATTGTTGCTAAATTTATACCACCTAGTTTCACATACGAGCAAAAGAAAAAGTTTTTCTATGATTTAAGACATTACTTCTGGGATGACCCACACCTTTATAAAAAAGGAGCAGATGGTGTAATTAGACATTGTGTACCTGAGCATGAACAGGAACAGATCCTATGCAAGTGTCACTCTGAGGCTTATGGAGGACACCACTCTGGAGATAGAACTGCACATAAGTTACTGCAACCCGGTTTTTATTGGCCTACTCTTTTCAAAGATGCCCGAAGTTTGTCTTGTCTTGTGATGAATGTCAAAGAATTGGTAATATTAGTAGACGTCAAGAAATGCCTATGAACTATTCACTTGTTATTGAACCATTTGATGTTTGGGGATTTGACTATATGGGACAGTTTCCTTCCTCTAATGGGTATACACATATTTTAGTTGCTGTTGATTACGTTACTAAGTGGGTAGAAGCTATTCAAACTTGTAGTGCTGATCATAACACCTCTATTAAGATGCTTAAAGAAGTTATTTTTCCGAGGTTTGGAGTCCCTAGATACTTAATGACTGATGGTGGTTCACATTTTATTCATGGTGCTTTTTGTAAAATGCTTGCTAAGTATGATGTTAATCATAGAATTGCATCTCCATACCACCCACAGTCTATTGATCAAGTAGAACTGAGTAATAGAGAGATTAAATTAATTTTGCAAAAGACTGTTAATATATCTAGAAAGAATTGGTCCAAGAAACTTGATGATGCATTACGGGCCTATATAACTGCATATAAAAATCCTATGGGCATGTCTCCGTATAAAATGGTTTATGGAAAAGCATGTCACTTACCTCTCGAACTAGAACATAAGGCATATTGGGCCATTAAAGAGCTCAATTATGATTTCAAACTTGTCGGTGAGAAGAGACTATTTGACATTAGCTCACTTGATGAGTGGAGAACCAGGCCTATGAAAATGCCAAACTGTTTAAAGAAAAAGTTAAAAGATGGCATGACAAAGGGATACCAAAGCGTGAGTTTAATGTAGGTGATTATGTTTTGTTATACAACTCTCATTTAAGATTTTTTGCGGGAAAACTCCTCTCTAAATGGGAAGGTCCTTATGTTATCGAGGAGGTCTATCATTTCGGTGCCATAAAAATCAACAACTTCGAAGGCACAAATCCGAAGGTGGTGAATGGTTAAAGAATCAAACATTATATCTCAGGTAATCCCATAAATGTTGAAACAATGTTATTGATACTATAACCCCGAAGGAGTACATAAGGGACACTTTCCAGAATGTTTCAGACTCCAAAAAGGAATAGGTATGTGGTGCGGTAAGTAAACCGACTCCAAAACAGTTATAATAGCAATTTTCTCCGTTTTGGAATATTTAAGAAAATAGGAAAATAAGAAGTAGTCCGAAAGGGACACGAGGCATCCATGAGGGTGGAGGGCGCGCCCTACCCCCTGGGCACGCCCCCTACCTCGTGGGCACCTCGTGTGCCCTCTGGACTCCGTTTCTTGCACGATACTTCTTTTGGTTGGCAAAAATTCATTATATAATCTCTCGAAGGTTTTGACCACCGTACCATGCAAATATCTCCTGCTTTTGTTTTGAGCTATTTTTCTGACAGATCTAGATCACCATGACGTCTTCAAGCGCCCCCAAGGACAAGTTTTTTGAGAAGGTCATCAACCCCTACCTCGCGGAGGTGCTACAACACCCTCAAACCATTGCGATGCGTGAGGGGGTGCTGCACATCCGCGATGTTGAGGGACCAAGGAGGACCGGAAGCATGGAGACAAGACTCGAAGCAATGGAGCAACAAGTTTTCAAGTCCAAGGGGATGGCGGAATGCGGACTCAACGCCAACCACATGGTGATCGCGGAGTTCACCAACAACCACAAGCTGGATTCCAAGAACATTGGGGAGATTATCTGTAACACCCACGATGCGGCTATATCTCCCACGTGTCGGAGCACGACTTAGAGGCATAACCGCATAGTAGGCATGTCGCAAGAGGGGTAATCTTTACACATCCCATGTACTGAATAAGAAAGGGATAAAGAGTTGGCTTACAATCGCCACTTCACACAATACATAAATAAAGCATTACATCATCCAGAATACAATCAAGGTCCGACTACAGAACCAAAATAAAGAAAGACAACCCCTAATGCATAGATCCCCGATCACCCCGACTGGGCTCCACTACTGATCAACTGGAAACGAAAACAACACAACGAACACGATCTTCATTGAGCTCCCACTTGAGCTCAGCTGCGTCACCTGCACTGGAATCATCGGCACCTGTAACTGTTTGGAAGTATATGCGAGCCACGAGGACTCAGCAATCTCACACCCGCGAGATCAAGACTATTTAAGCTTATGGGTAGGAAAGGGTAGTGAGGTGGAGCTGCAGCAAGCACTAAGCATATAAGGTGGCTAACTTATGCAAATAAGAGCGAGAAGAGAAGCAATGCACAGTCGTGAACTAGAAGTGAACAAGAAGTGATCCTGAAACTACTTACGTTCAAGCATAACACAAGAACCGTGTTCACTTCCCAGGCTCCGCCGGAAAGAGACCATCACGGCTACACACACGGTTGATGCATTTTAATTAAGTTAAGTGTCAAGTTATCTACAACCGGACATTAACATATTCCCATCTGCCCATAACCGTGGGCACGACTTTCAAAAGTTCAAAACCCTGCAGGGGTGTCCCAACTTAGCCCATCACAAGCTCTCACGGTCAACGAAGGATATTCCTTCTCCCAGGAAGACCCGATCAGGCTCGGAATCCCGGTTACAAGACATTTTGACAATGGTAAAACAAGACTAGCAAAGCCACCCGATGTGCCGACAATCCCGATAGGAGTCGCACGTATCTCGTTCTCAGGGCAACACCGGATGAGACAGGCTACGAGTAAAACCAGCCCTTGCATTTTCCCGAGGTGGCCCCGCAGGCGGCTCGGTTCGGACCAACACTTAGACAAGCACTGACCCTGGGGGGGCTAAAATAAAGATGACCCTCGGGCTGGCCGACCCGAGGGAAGGGTAGGTGGTGGTGAGGCAAATGGTAAAACCAAGGTTGGGCCTTGCTGGAGGAGTTTTATTCAAAGCGAACTATCAAGGGGTCCCCATAACACCCAACCATGTAAGGAACGCAAAATCAAGGAACATAACACTGGTATGACGGAAACTAGGGCGGCAAGAATGGAACAAAACACCAGGCATAAGGCTGAGCCTTCCACCCTTTACCAAGTATATAGGTGCATTAAAGTAAACAAGATATAATAATGATATCCCAACAATAATCATGTTCCAACAAGGAACAAACTCCATCTTCACCTCCAACTAGCAACGCTATAAGAGGGGCTGAGCAAAGCGGTAACATAGCCAAACAACGGTTTTCTAGGAAAGGTGGGTTAGAGGCTTGACATGGAAATATGGGAGGCATGATAAAGCAAGTGATAGGTATCGCGGTATAGCAATAGAGCGAGCAACTAGCAAGCAAAGATAGAAGTGATTTCGAGGGTATTATCATCTTGCCTGAGATCCCGCAAGGAAGAAGAACGAGTCCATGAAGAAGACAAACGGACGTAGTCGAACGGATCCTCACAAACGCGACGTTGTCAGAACTAACCCGAAGAAGCAACACCGGAAAGAAGCAAACAATATAGTAAAACTACCATCACATAAACATGGCATGATGCACAAGCAAGTATGATGCATGTCCGGTTTAATGAAGCATGGCATGGCAAAGTGCAACAAACAATACTACAAATTAAGTGGAGCTCAATATGCAACTCCGTTGCATATTTACGAAACACCACGACAATTATTTAGTTCCTCTCGTTTATGTACCCAACAATATTAAATGTTGATTAACAAGGCAAGATGTGAAGCATAATAAAACTACTTAACTAGGCAAGTTTAAATGAGGCCGGAAACAACAAGCAACAAGTCCGGAAAACTCCTCATGTGCATATTTTTAGGTTTGGTACTGTTCTGGCCTAAACCATATTTTAGAGTTGTTAAGCATGCAAAGTAAAGCCACCATGTTAAACTAGGCATTTTTCTACCCCATTTACATATAAAGTTTGTTAGGTTTGGAGCTACGGTTATTTAGTTATGAATTAAATCATTTTAACATGGCATAAAGCAAAACAAGTGCAAACAGCAATTTAACCATCTCAAACATGCATGAAAGTTGGATATTATGAAACTAGACAAAATTCTAAGCATATTACATGTATAACTTATTTAGATCCGATGCATGGTTGTGAAGTTATTATATGCATGATGCTCAAGGGGTTTTCTGAAAAACTACAGTCTCTAGATAAAGCTAAAAGGCAGATTTGGAAAAAAACAAGGCACGGGCCGAAACTACTGGGTGCTGGGGCGCTCACCATGGGCCTGGCCCGGTCATTGCAGCAGCCGGCTTGGGCTGGCGGAGGCTTGGTGCGCTGGGCCTCGGTCAACAGGCGCAAGGGAAGGCGGCCCGGGCACGCACGATCGATGAGGGCGCGGTCAATGGAGAACCACGGCGGCAGCGGCCGAACTCCGGCGAGAGCGGCGCATGGCTAAACGACGATGGGCGCGGTCGGGAACGAGCAGATCCTGGCGAGGGGGTCCCGGATCTGACGATGTTTCAGGGCGAGGAGGCCGGCAACGCCCTCGACGACGGTGGAATGTGCGACTCCGGCGACGGTGATCTCCCCTGCGCGCGCGCGAGAGAGAGAGAGTTTAGAGAGGGAGGCCGAATGAGGAGGAGAAGGAAGTAAAGAGGCGGGGCGGTGGGGCTAGCCTGATACAGGGGTGGCGGTCGCCGGCGCAGCTCCAGTGGCCATCGGGGTTCGGCGAGGTGGCGGCAGGTCGGCGTAGAGGGAGCTCGGGCTCCTGACCGCGAGGAGGAAGACAGGGCACCGGGGGCTGAGGCAGACGGGCCCAGATCCGGCCCGGGCAGGCCGGTTGCGGGCTCGGGCGGGCCACGGCGAAGTGGGGCGCGGGGGGGGGGGGGGGGGGGGGGGGGGGGGGGGGGCGTGGCGCCTGCCCGTTGGCTACGAGCGTCCTACGTGGTGGCAGCTAGCCACTAGGACGACGCCAAGTGGCAGGGACGAGGTGGCCAGCGGCGGAATTTGAGGAGAGGAGGTGGGAGGCGGCTGGTTGATGATTGGGGGTCGGATTTCGAGGAGGAGGAAGGAGAAGGCCGAAAATGGCATGTGGGTGTGCTTAAATAGGGTAGGGGCTAGGGTTTGGTGGGTTTGAGGCTGTTTCGAGCCGTTTGATCTCGATCGAACGGCTCCGGCGAGAGGGGAGCTAGATGGTCTGTGTAGAGGGGCTTGGGCTGAGAGGAGAGGAAAGAAGGCAGCCCGGCAACCGTTTCCGGAGACCGAAAACGTCCGACGTTTGACCAACTATAATGCCACTATAGTTATCCGTTGGGGCGTCAAACGGACTCCGAATGCGATGAAACTTGGCAGGTGGTCTACCGACAACATAACAACACCGCATGCCAACTTTCAATCCATTCCGAGAACCTTTTCTAGCCACTTATAAAATACTATTTCGGACGTGCCGCGGGCGTGTGCATGTGTGTCTGGGCTCAGAACGGAAAACAGACAGAACTGGGGGAACCCGGACGGATGCAAGTTTTGAAAACATGATGATGCAATGCACATGATGACATGACAAGATGCAACACGCAAGCGAAAGACATGGCAACACAGCGAATAACTGGGAGACAGCTGGCGCAACGGTCTCGGGGCGTCACAACACTCCACCACTACGAGAGGATCTCGTCCCGAGATCTAGGATGGCACCGGAGAGAAGGAAGAGGAAGAGAAGAGGTAAAACTAAGTTGCTCCTTTAACCAAATGAGTGAAACCAAAGAACCTTGCGAGGTTGAAACAAATTGAAAGAAAGAATGTAACGAAGGTGAACAAAGTTGAAAACAGTCCGTTAGAAAAGAGAAACAAGGAACATTACTAGAACCTTTGTAGGTAGAAAGACATAAGAAAAGGGTTGCAATGGACAAAAGTACATGCAAGCACTCCATTGAAACGAGATGTACAAGGAATGATAAGGATCAATTACGACAACATGCCAGTTGGAAAAGGAAGGCATAGCAATATGAACTTGGCAAAATGAAGGAACTTGGATGAGAGTCCGGTTAGAAGAGGAATGATAGACATAACACTCCTGTTAAAACAAGATAAAGAAGGAATAAGAATGATATAATTTGGACAACACTTCGACTGTAAATGTAAGGAATTGAACATGATCTTGACAAGATGAGAGGATACTTGATGAAATCAACAACACACGGCCTCCAGAACTATTGAAAGAATGGCACAAGGGGTAAGAAAGATTTCAGACAGCACTCCGGTTGAGAAGGGAGGCAAAAAATTGACAAAATGGGAAGAACTTGAAAAGAGGGCACGACACTCCAGTTAAATGGATAAGCAAAAAGAAAGAACATGATCTTGGCACAACAAGATGATTGGACGAAAAGAGCAACGTCACCATGCCTCCGGAACAAAAGTAAGAATAGAATCAAAAGAACGGAGGAGAAAACAACATCTTCTACCTCAAATGAGCTTGAAAAGCATCTTTAGGAGAAGGGTCGAACGGAGTTGTTGGAAAACCAACAACGAAAAAAACAAGGTTGTAGTGGGCTTATGGAGAACATCTCAAAACTATGAGGTGAAATTCTGCTAGTAATGGAAACAATAGATTGGATTGATATCAACGAGACGAGAAGCTTATTTCACCGGGATAGGAAGGATAAGATTGGATCATTGGTAAGCATCACAATAGCAACATTCCCAATGGAAGGCTTTCGGTGAAATCTAAACCAAGATACTCCAACAAAGAGATTGATGGATTGAGAAGAGCTCATGCTCAAAAAAATTGATGGGTTTAACTATCTCATTCTTGACAAATTGAGAATCATGAAACACGAAAGAAATTGTCAAGAATGACATAACACCACCGCAAGCGACAAGATATAAAGAATTGCGCTTCGGAATGCAAGATGAAGAATGCTTGAACTCCTCAAAACAAGACATGTGTTGAACACCATGTTTAGTTTTGAGTATAGCTATGCAGATCTTCACTCCAAGAGAAATCTTGAAAAACAATTGAAGAATGAAATGAATCCTTGATGAACCACCACGTAGAAGCTCCATGAAGAACTCTGGCAACAAAATGATGATAAAAAAGAAAGAGAAGTTGAAAACACAAGGTGAAGCCTTGTAATGATTTAGATGGATCTTCGCGATGATATAATTGAGAGAGCTTGGAACTCCGGAAAAAGAAAAGATGAAACAATTGAAACTGAGAATTGACTCATCGTGAACAAACTCCGGAAGAATGAATCAATCACTTGGATGAAGCAAGAATAAGAATTATGTTATGCGTATCCTTCACCAATTAAATCGATGACGAACAATGGATTTGGCATACTACTTATTCTCGTTGAAAGGAAATAAGATAGATATAGCGCAAACATGGGAAGGTCTTCGACGAACCACCGGAAGGATTGAAACAACGAATGAATTGATATGATAACGAAGGAAGATAAATCTTCAATGAACCACCGTAAGAATTAAAAATGAACATAGAAAAGGCACAATTCACCGGGAAGGATTGGAGAACGAATGAAGATACTTGAGGGAATATAAATATATGAGAACAAAGAGATCACGAGCTGATTAGAGAATACTTGAATGATGCACCGGTATGATTTCGAGAATGAGAGCTGAAAGCTGGAATGAATAATTTTGAGAAGATGGGCTCCAGAGAATCAAACTGAAAAGACTCTTAAATTGCTCCGGAAGGGTGAAAAGCATTCTCACAATCGAAAACAATTATGTGAGGATGGCATCAAGCTTGAACTACGCATCTCTGAGAGAACGGATAAGATTTGGAGGAAAAACTTCTTTGGCCTTCAAATGTTGAGAATGACGAGAAGAAAACAGCACCAAATTGTTGAGACACTCCGGAATAATGAAGAATAGAAAGGTTGAACCAACGATGAAAAGAATTTGAAAGATCTTGAAGAAATACATTTGACTGATGACCAATCATTCTTACGTCAAACTTTGAAATGAATTTGAGAATAACTCCGAATTAGAAGAGTTAGGTAAGATCCTGGAAAAGACCTATGGGTTAGGGCCCACTCAAAAGAAACACCATTGAAAAGGTTTTGAAGAGAGATTGCACCGGTTGAATTAAATGGCTTGAGTGAGATAACAACCTCAAAATAACTTGAACGGATCGGGAATGGCAACGTGAATCTTCTGAGATATCTTCAGCACTCTGGAACAATTGAATAGCGAGAGGTGAATGATTAAGAGGTGCATCGGCATGAGAAAACATTTGAACCGAGGAAAATGATGTGATCAACACCAAAGCTTGAATTGAATCCATCGGAGAAGAAAAGAGAACGAAGAATGATGAACTTGTGGAGCATCTTCATGAGAACCACTGGGTAAGAACATTGATTGAAAATAACGAAGAGACTTCACATGAATAAAATGGATATTTGATGAAGAAATCTGAGTTCTTGAAGAAAAAGGGTGGGTGGGTGGGTAAAACAAAAGGAAACTTGGGACGGATGAAACAAACAACATTGAGAAGACTTTGAGTTGATCTTGCGGATGTTGAAAATGATCGGATCCACTTGAAGAGAAACACGCCGGTTGAAAAGGATTGACATGAAAATCTTGATTATCATGAAGGATTAGTATTCACATAGAAATATGAGAACACCTCTTAGGCAAGGTATGGAACCAACATTTGACTTCGAAGCAACTCGAATACCACAACTGAAAAAAACAAAGGACTGGCTTGCAAAATAAGCTGGAACAAACATATGATAGAGATTTCGTCCGAAGCTTTCGTGGTGGGGCCCATACGGCTCGATCGTACAGCACCATCATGTACAAGGCAGTGCACATGACATACGAAGCATCCCTGAGTCAGCATAGCCAAGGACTCTTTAAGACACAACGAGACCACTGTAAAACCAACCGTGGATAGGCGGACCACTAGACGTCGAACCCCAATTTCATATCATGCATCTGTCGGAAAGATATCCTAAGAGCTACTTGAATTCCCACTTATAAACCCCCGAAACATTTTGGTTATGCAATCAGGTGTTGGGGATACAAGGGAAGCATAATATCTCACCCAAAACTAACAAATCCTACATCCAGTTGTATCCATCTTTCAACACATAACCAAGAAACCTTCGGAAACCATTTACCTCAACCTTCGAAAAGCATCCGTTATACGAGTTATGGCAATACTCCTGAACTCCCGCCCCAGTACTGGGTGGCGTCGAGGTTATCTCACCAACAATTGCATAAAAGAGATTTTCGATGTCGGCGAAACTCAGGTATTCCAGAACTGCAAAGATAAAATTGTGACGACAACACCTCGGAGCTCAACTCCCTGGGACACTGCCACAACCCCTAAATGCGAGGAGGCACCAAGAACAATGTTCTCGTCACAAAACCATCGGAACAATACCAAGATACCCGTGTGATCCTAATTTTTTTTCATGAAATTTGAGGAGAGAAGAGTCAAAAATTCTACCCCAGGAGGCCTCACCAGAGCGATGAAGGGACTGAGGAGTAAAAAGAATCCTACTCTCCGATATATATAATCCTAAGACTCAAAACATTTTTTTTCTAGACTCAACAACGTCAGCGATTCGATCAAGTAGGGGGCTCCTAAGTCGGGGAAGCCTCTGATTACCAACTTGTAACACCCACGATGCGGCTATATCTCCCATGTGTCAGAGCACGACTTAGAGGCATAACCGCATAGTAGGCATGTCGCAAGAGGGGTAATCTTTACACATCCCATGTACTGAATAAGAAAGGGATAAAGAGTTGGCTTACAATCGCCACTTCACACAATACATAAATAAAGCATTACATCATCGAGAATACAATCAAGGTCCGACTACGGAACCAAAATAAAGAAAGACAACCCCTAATGCATAGATCCCCGATCGTCCCGACTGGGCTCCACTACTGATCAACTGGAAACAAAAACAACACAATGACCACGATCTTCATCGAGCTCCCACTTGAGCTCAGCTACGTCACCTGCACTGGAATCATCGGCACCTGCAACTGTTTGGAAGTATCTGTGAGCCACGAGGACTCAGCAATCTCACACCCGCGAGATCAAGACTATTTAAGCTAATGGGTAGGAAAGGGTAGTGAGTTGGAGCTGCAGCAAGCACTAAGCATATAAGGTGGCTAACTTACGCAAATAAGAGCGAGAAGAGAAGCAATGCACGGTCGTGAACTAGAAGTGATCAAGAAGTGATCCTGAAACTACTTACATTCAAGCATAACACAAGAACCGTGTTCACTTCCCGAACTCCGCCGGAAAGAGACCATCACGGCTACACACGCGGTTGATGCATTTTAATTAAGTTAAGTGTCAAGTTATCTACAACTGGACATTAACAAATTCCCATCTGCACATAAGCGCGGGCACGGCTTTTGAAAGTTCAAAACCCTGCAGGGGTGTCCCAACTTAGCCCATCACAAGCTCTCACATTCAACGAAGGATATTCCTTCTCCCAGGAAGACCCGATCAGGCTCGGAATCCCGGTTACAAGACATTTCGACAATGGTAAAACAAGACCAGCAAAGCCACCTGATGTGCCGACAATCCTGATAGGAGTCGCACGTATCTCGTTCTCAGGGCAACACCGGATGAGACAGGCTATGAGTAAAACCACCCCTCGAGTTTCCCCGAGGTGGCCCCGCAGGCGGCTCGGTTCAGACCAACACTTAGACAAGCACTGGCCCGGGGGGGGGGCTAAAATAAAGATGACCCTCGGGCTGGCCGACCTGAGGGAAGGGTAGGTGGTGGTCAGGCAAATGGTAAAACCAAGGTTGGGCCTTCCTAGAGGAGTTTTATTCAAAGCAAACTGTCAAGGGGTCCCCATAACACCCAACCGTGTAAGGAACGCAAAATCAAGGAACATAACACCGGTATGACGGAAACTAGGGCGACAAGAGTGGAACAAAACACCAGGCATAAGGCCGAGCCTTCCACCCTTTACCAAGTACTAGCAAATATGCTCGTGCGTTGCAACGGAAGAAAAGAATCCTCACATGTCCTTTACCCACTGAGCTTGGCGAAAAACATCACCCTCATGCCCATAACATAATAAACATGACTAATACCTCATTCTTGGGTCTACATCCCCATTTCAATATAACACCAGACACATGTTTCCGCTTGTCGTCTTTGTCGTCCTCGTCGCCGGTGGTCTCAGTACTAGTTGTCACTAACCAAGGTTGGCCCGGTCCAATAGTTGGATTGTTGAGCCGCCTTCGTGTCCGTCGAAGATCAAGAGCGTTGAACAAAGTTTTTTATCATTGGGCTAATATAATAGGGAAAAGCACTGCACATTATATATGTCCGTGTCATCATGTAAATAATTGAGTAGTTTGCGTCAGATAGACCATGAAATCTTAGTTGGACTCCTCATGCATTTTGACGGGAGTCACTGGGCCAAGTGAGACTCGTCGTACGTGAAGGCATGACAGAGAAAAAGATTCCTTCCATATCCCTAATTTAATAAATTAAACTAAAACAATGCATCAGGTGGGCATATTTCAAAAATTCACCAAGTTTTATTAATAGATATAGATTAGAACAATTTAGCTATAGTACCTCCTAGTTTTTATATATAAAAAATCATGTTTTGAAAAATGTTTGCCTTTTCAAATTTAAAGTTAAATTTTTTTTGTGTTTTTAAAATGTTTACAAATTCGAAAAATATTCACAACTGTACTTCCTGGTTTAAAAAAATGTTTGTGCTTAAAAAAATACTCAGGAAAAAATAAAAAGAGAAATATTGTTATTTTGAAAATGTTCCAGTTTAAATTTTTAATTAAAAACTTTCCAAAAAATTTGCGTTGTAAAATATATTCACTTAAAAAAACAAATATTTTCCTCTCAGTATCTCGCACGACTGCGAGCTTAATTTAAAACTTTGCGCTGCCAAATAAACACTAACAATTGTTAGTCTAATGGCTGGCATTCCTAGAACTCCAGCGTGAGCAACTGGGTTCGAACCCTGACAGCGTAGTATTTTTTTCTTGGTATTATTTTATTGGCGTAGCATGTTGGTATATGCTAATGGGCCGGCGCATTATGGCTCTGTTCGTCCTGTGATTTTTTTCGACAGAAAAGATCAGGAGAACGATAAAACTAACGCACGAAGAAACACCTGGGACGTACAAAAATTATCTAGATCCCACCATAAACCAAAAAATCTAGAGAAACAATCCTCCCTTTAATATTAGGGAAAGATAGATATAGGTGCATTAAAGTAAACAAGATATAATAATGATATCCCAACAATAATCATGTTCCAACAAGGAACAAATTCCATCTTCATCTGCAACTAGCAACGCTATAAGAGGAGCTGAGCAAAGTGGTAACATAGCCAAACAATGGTTTGCTAGGAAAGGTGGGTTAGAGGCTTGACATGGCAATATGGGAGGCATGATAAAGCAAGTGATAGGTATCGCGGCATAGCAATAGAGCGAGCCACTAACAAGCAAAGATAGAAGTGATTTCGAGGGTATGGTCATCTTGCCTGAAATCCCGCAAGGAAGAAGAATGAGTCCATGAAGAAGACAAACAGACGTAGTCGAACGGATCCTCACAAACGTGACGTTATCGGAACTAACCCGATGAAGCAACACCGGAAAGAAGCAAACAATATAGTAAAACTACCATCACATAAACATGGCATGACACACAAGCAAGTATGATGCATGTCCGGTTTAATGAAGCATGGCATGGCAAAGTGCAACAAACAATACTACAAATTAAGTGGAGCTCAATATGCAACTCCGTTGCATATTGACGAAACACCATGGAAATTATTTAGTTCCTCTCGTTTATGTACCCAACAATATGAAATGTTGATTAACAAGTCAATAGGTGAAGCATAATAAAACTACTTAACTAGGCAAGTTTAAATGAGGCCGGAAACAACAAGCAACAAGTCCGGAAAACTCCTCATGTGCATATTTTTAGGTTTGGAACTGTTCTGCCCTAAACCATATTTTGGAGTTGTTAAGCATGCAAAGTAATGCCACCATGTTAAACTAGGCATTTTTCTACCCCATTTACATATAAAGTTTGTTAGGTTTGGAGCTACAGTTATTTAGTTATGAATTAAATCATTTTAACATGGCATAAAGCAAACCAAGTGCAAACAGCAAGTTAACCATCTCAAACATGCATGAAAGTTGGATATTATGAAACTAGACAAAATTCTAATCATATTACATGTATAGCTTATTTAGATCCGATGCACGGTTGTGGAGTTATTATATGCATGAAGCTCAAGGGGTTTTCTGAAAAACTGCAGTCTCTGGATAAATCTAAAACGGAGATCTGAAAAAAAACAAGGCACGTGCCGAAACTGCAGGGCGTTGGGGCGCTCACCATGGGCCTGGCCCGGTCAGTGCAGTAGCTGGCTTGGGCTGGCGGAGGCTTGGTGCCCTGGGCCTCGGTCAACAGGCGAAGGGGAAGGCGGCCCGGGCACGCACGGTCGATGAGGGCGCGGTCAACGGAGAACCACGGCGGCAGCGGCCGAACTCCGGCGAGAGCGGAGCACGGGGAAACAACGACGGGCGCGGTCGGCGAGGTCGGGAACGAGCAGATCCTGGCGAGGGGGTCTCGGATCTGACGACGTTTCAGGGCGAGGAGGCGGCAACGCCCTCGACGACGGTGGAATGGGCGACTCCGGCGATGGTGATCTCCCCTACGCGCGCAAGAGAGAGAGTTTAGAGAGGGAGGCTGAAGGAGGAGGAGAAGGAAACAGAGAGGCGGGGCGGCGGGGCTAGCCTGATGCAGGGGTGGCGGTCGCCGGCACAGCTCCCGGTGGCCATCAGGGTTCGGCGAGGTGGTGGCAGGTCGGTGCAGAGGGAGCTCGGGCTCCTGACCGCGAGGAGGAAGATAGGGCACCGTGGGCTGAGGCAGACGGGCCCAGATCCGGCTCGGGCGGGCCGGTTGCGGGCTCGGGTGGGCCACGATGAAGTGGGGCGCGCGGGGGGGGGGGGGGGGGGGGGGGGGGGGGGGGGGGGGGGGACGCGTGGCGCCTTCCCGTTGGCTGCGGGCGCCCTGCATGGTGGCGGCTGGCCACTAGGACGGCGCCAAGTGGCAGGGACGAGGTGGCCGGCAGCGGAATTTGAGGAGAGGAGGTGGGAGGCGGCTGGTTGATGATTGGGGGCGCGGATTTCGAGGAGGAGGAAGGAGAAGGCCAAAAATGGCATGTGGGTGTGCTTAAATAGGGTAGGGGCTAGGGTTTGGTGGGTTTGAGGCCGTTTCGAGCCGTTTGATCTCGATCGGACGGCTCCGATGAGAGGGGAGCTAGATGGTCTGTGTAGAGGGGCTTGGGCTGAGAGGAGAGGAAAGAAGGCAGCCCGGCAACCGTTTCCGGAGACCGAAAACGGCCGACGTTTGACCGACTATAATGCCACTATAGTTATCCATTGGGGCGTCAAACAGACTCTGAATGCGATAAACTTGGCAGGTGGTCTACCGACAACATAACAACACCGCATGCCAACTTTCAACCCATTCCGAGAACATTTTCCAGCCACTTATAAAATACTATTTTGGACGTGCCGCGGGCGCGTGCAAGTGTGTCTGGGCTCAGAACGGAAAACGAACGGAACTGGGGGAACCCGGACGGATGCAAGTTTTGAAAACATGATGATGCAATGCACATGATGACATGACAAGATGCAACACCCAAGCGGATGAGTTTGGCTGGGAGACAGCTGGCGCAACGGTCTCGGGGTGTCACACCACCTTCAAGCTTCACGAGAAAATCGAGCACCTCCAAGCCCAGATCTATGACCTGCAAAACCAAAACTGTGAGTTTGACTATAGATTCAAGAGGATGAGTTTGGCTACAGATTTGAGGATCCCGGAGACTCGATCATCCTTCTATGATGGTGAGCCTATGCCTTGGAAGATGGACGACAAGCCTACAACATCAACAACTCCATCATCACCACCTCCGAAGAAAGAGACATAAATACATGTGTATGGGCACTCCCCTAGGCAACTGCCAAGCTTGGGGAAGGTGCCCCGGTATTGTATCACCATCACACTTCTATCTTTACTATCTTTCTTAGTTTGATCCTTTTGGTTATATCTTGATCTAGTAGAATAAAGTTTAGTATAATCTAGCTCTGAGTTTTTGTGTTGATCCTTATCTATGTAATCGAGTCCGTGAGCTATATATAATAAAGATTAGTCTTCAGTCGAGGGCTTGGTTATCTTGCTATGATCTTGAGGGAAAAAATAAAAAAAATAAAGAAAAAAAGAAAAAAAGAGATCATATTGATCTTATGGAGAGTAATGACTTCACATATAAAGAGTGTGATGAATAAAAGTTGTTGAGAGCTGACCAACATAGTTTGGTCATTGTTGCAATTAATAGGAAGTAATAAAGAAAGAGAGGTTTTCACATATAAATATACTCCCTCCGTTCGGAATTACTTGTCACCAAAATGGATGTATCTAGAATTAAAATACATCTAGATACATCCATTTCAATGACGAGTATTTCCGAACAGAGGGAGTACTATCTTGGACATCTTTTATGATTGTGAGCACTCATTAAAATATGACATGCTAAAAAGTTGATGTTGGACAAGGAAGACAACATAATGGTTATGTTTTCTTATATCCGAAATAAATTATATTGTCATGGATCATCCAACATGTTGAGCTTGCCTTTCCCCCTCATGCTAGCCAAATTATTTGCACCAAGTAGAGATACTACTTGTGCTTCCAAATATCCTTAAACCCAGTTTTTCCATGAGAGACCACCATATCTACCTATGGATTGAATAAGATCCTTCAAGTAAGTCGTCATTGTTGCAAGCAATAAAAAATGATCTTTAAATATGTATGATCTATTAGTGTGGAGAAAATAAGCTTTATACGAGCTTGTGATATGGAAGAAATAAAAGCGACGGACTGCATAATAAAGGTCCCTATCACAAGTGGCAATATAAAGTGACGTTCTTTTGCATTAAGATTTTGTGCAACCAACCATAAAAGCACATGACAACCTCTCCTTCCCTCTGCGAAGGGCCTATCTTTTTTTGTGTCTTATACCTTATACAAAAGTCATGGTGATATTCACCTTTCCTTTTTTACACTTTATCCTTTGGCAAGCACTATGTGTTGGAAAGATCCTGATATATATATCTAATTGGATGTGGGTTTTCATAAAGCATTATTGTTGACATTACCCTTGAGGTAAAAGGTTGGGAGGCAAAACTATAAGCCCCTATCTTTCTCTGTGTCCGATTAAAACTTCATACCCATAAGTATTACGTGAGTGTTAGAAATTGTGAAAGACTAAATGATAGTTGAGTATGTGGACTTGCTGAAAAGCTCTTATATTGACTCTTTCCGATGTTATGATAAATTGCAATTGCTTCAATGACTGATATTATAGTTTGCTAGTCTTTCAATGATGTTTATGATTCATACTTTACATTGTGAATAGATTGTTACTTCATTATAATAAATCGTATGACAATATATATATATATATGTTGCTATTCTAAGAATTATCATGATGCCCTCATGTCCGTATTTTATTTTATTGACACCTCTATCTCTAAACATGTGGACATATTTTTCGATATCGACTTCTGCTTGAGGACAAGCGAGGTCTATGCTTGGGGGAGTTGATACGTCCATTTTGCATCATGCTTTTATATCGATTTTCATTGCATTATGGGCTATTATTACACATTATGTCACAATACTTATGCATTTTCTCTCTTATTTTACAAGGTTTACATGAAGAGGGAGAATGCCGGCAGCTGGAATTCTGGGCTGGAAAAGGAGCAAATATTAGAGACCTATTCTGCACAACTCCAAAAGTCCTGAAACTCCAGAAAGTCAGTTTTGGAATATATATATAAAATATTGGGCGAAGGAAGCACCAGAGGGGGGCCACCCACCATCCACGAGGGTGGAGGGCGCGCCCTACCCCCTGGCGCCCCCTGCCTCATGGGCCACCTGGAAGCCCCCCGATGCCCATCTTCTGGTATAAGGTGTATTTTGCCCTGAAAAAAATTAGAAGGAACCTTTTGGGACGAAGTGCCGCCGTCTCGAGGCAAAACCTTGGCGGAACCAATGTAGGGCTCCGGCGGAGCTGTTCTGCCGGGGAAACATCCCTCCGGGAGGGGGAAATCGTCATCACCACCGATCCTCTCATCGGGAGGGGGTCAATCTCCATCAACATCTTCACCGGCACCATCTCCTCTCAAATCCTAGTTCATCTCTTGTATCCGATCATTGACTCAAAACCTCAGATTGGTACCTTTGGGTTGCTAGTAGTGTTGATTACTCCTTGTAGTTGATGCTAGTTGGTTTAATCAGTGGAAGATTATATGTTCAGATCCTTTATGCATATTAATACCCCTCTGATTATGAACATTAATATGATTTGTGAGTAGTTAAGTTTGTTCCTGAGGACATGGGAGAAGTCTGGTTATAAGTAATCATGTGAATTTGGTATTCGTTCAATATTTTGATGAGATGTATGTTGTCTTTCCTCTAGTTGTGTTATGTGAACGTCGACTACATGAAACTTCACCATTGTTTGGGCCTAGGGGAAGGCATTGGGAAGTAATAAGTAGATGATGGGTTGCTAGAGTGACAGAAGCTTAAACCCTAGTTTATACGTTGCTTCATAAGGGGATGATTTGGATCCATATGTTTCATGCTATGGTTAGGTTTACCTTAATTCTTCTTTCGTAGTTGCGGATGCTTGCGAGGGAGGTTAATCATAAGTGGGATGCTTCTCCAAGGAAGGGCAGTACCCAAGGACCGGTCCACCCACATATCAAATTATCAAAGTAAAGAACGCGAATCATATGAGCATGATGAAAACTAGCTTGACGATAATTCCCGTGTGTCCTCGGGAGCGCTTTCCTTTATATAAGAGTTTGTCCAGGCGTGTCCTTTGCTACAAAAAGGATTGGGCCACCTTGCTGCAGCTTGTTTACTTTTGTTACTTGTTACCCGTTACGAATTACCTTATCACAAAAGTATCTGTTACCGCTTGTAGAGAATAGCTTACTAAAAACCGCTTGTCATTTCCTTCTGCTCCTTGTTGGGTTCGACACTCTTACTTATCAAAAGGACTATGATAGATCCCCTATACTTGTGGGTCATCAGTCGTCTAGGTCATCCTGCCGACCGAGCTTAGCTTCTCGCTCTTTGTACATGCGCACTCGAGGTGAGTCCTGAATAATGTCGCAGGGTAGCTAGGACAGCTTCTGCGTCGTACACCATAAAGAAAGGTGTGTGTCCGGTTGTTCGGTTAGGTGTAGTCCACAGCCCCTAGAGCACAAAATCAATTTCCTCAACCCAGTGCTTATCTGACTCCCATAGGGAGCACACTAGTCGGGGTTTAATGCCGCTCATTATCAGGCCGTTGGCCCGTTCAACCTGGCCGTTTGTTTTAGGGTGGTAGACGGATGCATAGTCGAGTTTAATGCCCAATTTAGCACACCATTTTTCACCTCATCGGCCGTAAAATTGGAGCCATTATCAGTGATGATGCTGTGCGGGACACCGTAGCGGTGTACCACGCCGGATATAAAGTCAATCACTGGTCCTACTTCAGCCATTTCTACTTGTTTGGCCTCTATCCACTTAGTGAATTTATCCACCATAACCAGTAAATATTTCTTTTTGTGGCTTCCCCCTTTAAGGGGTCCGACCATATTGAGCCCCCAGACCGCGAAGGGCCAAGTGATGGGGATTGTTCTTAAGGTAGTGGGAGGCATATGACCTTGATTGGCGAAAGGCTGACATCCCACACAACGTTGGACAAGGGCTTGTGCATGTGCTAGGGCCGTTGGCCAAAAAAAACATGTCCAGAAGGCTTTGCTTACGAGGGCCCGAGCTGCGGTGTGGTGGCCGCCTAGACCAGAATGTATTTCAGCCAAGAGTTGTCATCCCTCCTCTTCGGAGATGCACCTTTGGAGGACTCCGATAGTGCTTTTCTTGTACAGCTCACCGTCATGAACTTTGTAGGCTTTAGAATGCCAGACTACGTGACATGCCTCATTTGATCATCGGGAAGCTCTTGCTATTAAGATAGGCCAGGAAGGGTTTGGTCCAAGGAGAAATAATGGCCATGATCTCATGAGCAGTGGGTGTTATTTCAGTATCCGAACCCCCGATGATATCTGTATTGTATTCGGCTGCTGGGGGCGTGGTCAGGTCCGAACTGGCTTCTCTACTCTCGTCCTGCCATACCACCAATGGCTTAAAGAGCCTTTCCACAAAGGTGTTAGGCGGTACGGGGTCGCGCTTGGTGCCCATGCGAGCGAGTATGTCCGCTTCCTAGTTACTGTCTCGAGCGATGTGATGAAATTCAAGCTCCTCAAGTCAAGCTGATATTTTTAATACGGCGTTTTGATATGCCGCCATTTCTGGATATTTTGCATCGAACTCTTCGTTTATCTGAGGTATTGCGAGGTTTGAGTCTCCGCGCACCTCTAGGCATTGTATGTCCATGGAGACAGCCATGCGGAGACCATGTAGTAGTGCCTCGTATTCGGCCGCATTGTTGGAGTCCGTATACATGATTTGCAGCATGTTGCAGACTGTATCCCCTGTAGGGGATGTCAAGATGATGCTTGCCCCCAGTCCAGCTAGCATCTTAGAGTCGTCAAAGTACATGATCCAGTTGGAGTATGACTGTACTCTTTAGGGAGCTTGACTTCCGTCCACTCCGCAACGAAGTAGGCCAGCACCTGTGATTTAATAGCTCGACGTGGCTTGTATATTATTTCGAATGGTAAAATCTCAATGGCCCATTTAGCTATGCGGCTGGTGGCGTCCCTGTTGTTTATAATGTCATTAAGTGGTACTTTGGATGCCACAGTGATAGAACACTCTTGAAAATAGTGTCGAAGTTTTTGGGATGCCATAAAGACCATGTAAGCTATCTTTTGGTAGTGAGGGTATTAGGATTTGCATGGTGTAAGGACCTCTGATATGTAATACACTGGCTTTTGGATGGGGAATTTATGTCCCCCTCCCTCTCATTTGACAATGAGTACAACGCTCACTACCTGGTGCGTTGCTGAGATGTAAAGCAACATAGGCTCGCCAACACTTGGGGCAGCTAGAATTGGGCTGCCTTCTAATAAGGTTTTTATTTCTTCCAATCTAGTTGTGTCCGCTTTCGTCTATATTCGATGGCGGTCGAGGGCATTCAGAATTCCCTCATCGGTACAATTGCGATGAAACACCGGAATTGCATCATCGTCGCAGCAATCTTTAATCTTGTTTTTGACAAGTAGGAACCTGGCCCAAAAGTGATGGACCGTTTCCTGAGGTTGCTGCCGTACATACATAAGGTCATATATGTCTGGAGGGCCTGAATTACTAGGAGAGTATTGATTGTGGTGGGTGGGCTAAAACTCGAATCCCGACCCAAGATTTTATCCGGAGTTTGCTAAATCTCCGAATTCACCAGTTCGTGTCCGGAAAGATCCAAGTGCTCCCCGGACTCAATGTCCGACCCTGAGTTTGGGGGGTGTGGAGTCCCACCCAAAGGAAGGGTATCCGGCTCAAGGAATTCAGAGGTCCAAACATAGCCGGTCTTTAGTTTAGGAGAAGAAGTGTTTTCGGCTCGTTCCTCGACTACCGTTACCAGGTGAGTGATCGGTGGGAGATTGATTTCCCTCTGGTCAGGTTTAAGCCTGATCTGATCATTGGCCGTTGAAAGCCCCATGGCGGCAATGCGATCTAGCAGCTCGTTTAAGGACAAGGTGTCCGCCAGATCCATCTTTTCAGAGTATTCGAGACTGATGCAGGGGTGGTGCTTGGCGATCGCGGGGAACACTATCGGCTTGATGGCCGTGCAGGCACCCACGGTGAAACCGCCGAGCTGGGGGACCTATCCAGAATTTAGGCTCCTTCCATAAGTGATATCATCATTGATGACTAGGTGAGCCACAGATCACTTTTCGTGACTACACAGCGGAGCTCTCAATGAAAGCACCATTGTCGGTGTCAAAACCGACAGATCTCAGGTAGGGGGACCCGAGCTGCGAGTCCAAGGATCGGTGGTAACGAGGGACAATAGGGACACGGTGTTTACCCAGGTTCGGGCCCTTTCAAAGGAGGTAAAACCCTACGTCCCGCTTGATTCTATTCTATGAGTATAAGGGTTACAAGAGTTGATCTACTTCGAGATCATAATGGCTAAACCCTAGTCGTCTAGCCTATGATTATTCTGATGCCTCTGCGGTCTAAACCCTCCAGTTTATATACACACCAGAGGGGCCTAGGGTTTTACAGAGTCGGTTCATAGAGGAAGGAAGTATTACACCCAGACACTAAACTTGTTTATGTCAGCTAGAGCTACGTCGGTATTTCCCCAAAGAGGAAGGGATGATGCAACAAAGCAACGGTAGGTATTTCCCTCAGTGATGAGACCAATGTTATCGAACCAGTAGGAGAACCAAGCAACATTACATAAAAAGCACCTGCACACAAATAACAAATACTCGCAACCCGATGTGTAAAAGGGGTTGTCAATCCCTTTCGGGTAACGGCGCCAGAAATTGGCAAGCGGACGTGAAAGAGTTGTATATATTGCTAGATTGAATGCCAAATAAAATGAATTACAGCAAGGAATTTTTGTATTTTTGGGTTTAATAGATCTAAAAATAAAAGGCAAATAAAATAGATCACAAAGGCAAATAATATGAGAAAGAGACCCGGGGGCCGTAGGTTTCACTAGTGGCTTCTCTCGAAAAAATAGCAAACGGTGGGTAAACGAATTACTGTTGGGCAATTGATAGAACTTCAAATAATCATGACGATATCTAGGCAATGATGATTATATAGGCATCACGACCAACATTAGTAGACCAACTCCTGCCTGCATCTACTACTATTACTCCACACATCGACCGCTATCCAACATGCATCTAGTGTATTAAGTTCATGGAGAAACGGACTAATGCAATAAGAATGATGACATGATGTAGACAAGATCTATTTATGTAGAAATGGACCCCATCGTTTCCCCTTCTATCACTGGGATCAAGCACCATAAGATCGAACCCACTACAAAGCACCACTTCCCATTGCAAGATAAATAGATCAAGTTGACCAAACAAAACCCAAATATCGGAGAACAAATACGACGCTATAAGCAATCATTCATATAAGAGATCAAAGAAACTGAAATAACTTCCATGGATAAAAAGAGATAGATCTGATCATAAACTCAAAGTTCATCGGATCCCAACAAACACACCGCAAAAAGAGTTACATCATATGGATCTCCAAGAGACCATTCTATTGAGAATCAAATAAGAAAGAGGAAGCCATCTAGCTACTAACTACAGACCCGAAGGTCTACAAAGAACTACTCACGCATCATCGGAGAGGCACCAATGGAAGTGGTGAACCCCTCCGTGATGGTGTATAGCTTGGATCTGGTGGTTTTGGACTTGCGGCGGATGGAATTGATTTTCGTCGACTCCCCTAGGGTTTCTGGAATATTGAGGTATTTATAGAGCAAAGAGGCGGTCCGGGGGCACTCGAGGTGGGCACAACCCACCAGGGCGCTTCTCCGACCCATTAGATGTCTGCTGGTCCAAAAAAATCCAGAAAAAGTTTCGCTGCGTTTGGACTCCTTTTGATATTGATTACCTGTGATGTAAAAACATGCAAAAAACAACAACTTGCACTTGTCAATTGGTTAGTACCAAAAAATGATATAAAATGACTATAAAATGATTATAAAATATCCAGGAATGATAATATAACAGCATGGAACAATCAAAAATTATAGATACGTTGGAGACGTATCAGCATCCCCAAGCTAAATTCCTGCTCGTCCTCGAGTAGGTAAATGATTAAAACAGAATATTTGATGTGGAATGCTGCCTAACATGTCATCTCATATTCTTTTCTTTATAGCATGGACATTTGGAATTTTATATTGTTCAAAGCAATAGTCTAGTTTTGACATGATAATTTAGATACTCAAGCATACCAACAAGCAACCATGTCTTTCAGAATATCAACGCTAAAATAAGTTATCCCTAGCAGATTAACTACACCCAATGCTCAAGTACGATCATAGTGCCCCCTAGTTGGTGCTTTATAAGAGAAGATGGAGACTCAAATTAAAAATAAAAATTGCATAAAGTAAAAGAAAGGCCCTTCGCAGAGGGAAGTAGGGTTTTGTAGAGGTGCCAGAGCTCAAAGCAAAAATTGAGAGATAAAACCATTTTGAGAGGCATACTTTTCCCACCAACGAAAATGAATTAGAGTTCCCAACACTTTCCATGCTAGATATATCATAGGCGGTTCCCAAACAGAAAATAAATTTTACTCCTTTTTCTACCATAGTTTCACTTTCTATGGCTAACCGTATCCACGGGTGCCTTCCATACCAACACTTTCCAAGGAATTTATTGTTTGACAACATAAAGTAAATTCATTTTTCATTTTGGGACTGGGCATCCCTAATACCTTTGCCTTACTCTCGTGCAATGACAAGTGAATAAACACTCATCGTGAGAATAACACATCTAGCATGGAAAATGTTAGCCACCCCTCACCGCCTCGCGAGCAGTACGAGCACACAAAAGAGAAATTTATTTTAAATATTAGAGATGGCACATACAAGTTTGCTTAGAACGGAAAAATAATACTGCATATAGGTAGGTATAGTGGACTCATGTGGCAAAACTGGCTTAAAGGATTTTGGATGCACAAGTAGTGACCATACTTAGTGCAAAATGAAGGCTAGCAAAAGATTGGGAAGCGACCAACCAAGAAACGAATAATCTCATAAGCGAGCATTAAGCATAATTAACACCGAATAATGCACCACAAGTAGGATGTAATTTCATTGTATGACTATTGATTTTCGTGCTTGCATAGGGAATCATAAACCTTAACACTAATATTGTTACTAAAGCATAATTACTCATCAACATGCCTCACATATCACATTATAATATCTCAAAACTATTACAAGGAATCAAGTTTATTTGTCCAATGATCTTCATGAAAGTTTTTGTTATATCCTTCTTGGATATCTATCACTTTGGGACTAATTTTCATGTGTTGCTTTTGATAAGCTCAAACAAATATAACTGAAGATCATGAGCATAATATTTATTTCTCTCAAATTAATTTAAGTGAAGTAAGAGAGAATTTCTTGAAAATTTTACTAACTCTCAAATAAATCTAAGTGAAGTAAGAGAGAATTTCTTCAAAAATACTAAAGCACACCATGCTCAAAAAGTTATAAGTGAAGCACTAGAGCAAATCCACAGCTCATAAAAATTTAAGTGAAGCATAGAGAGCAATTCTAACAACTCATGGCATAATTTTGGTTCTCTCAAATAGGTGTGTCCATAAATGTATCAAGACTAAAAACACAAAGCAAAATAAGCAAAGACTCATATCATACAAGACGCTCCAAGCAAAACACATAGTATGTGACGAATAAAAATATAGCTTTGAGTAAAATACTGATGGTCGTAAGAAGAAAGAGGGGATGCCACTCGGGGCATCCCCAAGATTAGTTGCTTGCTTATATTTTGATAATATCTTGGGGTGACATGTTCATGCCCAAGATTAGCCTCTTATTACTCCTTATTCCTTCATCCATCGTAAGATAACCCAAAACTTGAAAACTTCAATCACACAAAACCGAACAAACCTTCGTGAGATCCGTTAGTATAAGAAAACAAGTCACTACTATAAGTGCTGTTGAAAAACAAATTCATATTTTATTCTTGCATTCTATTTACTGTATTCCAACTTTTCTATGGCAAAAACTCATCAAAGAAAACCATAGAATCATCAAAACAAGCACACAACGCAAAGAAAACAGAATCTGTCAAAAATAGAACAGTCTGTAGCAATATGGATATTTTGAATACTTGTGTAACTCCAAAAACTCTGAAAAACTAGGACCACCTGAGAAATTTGTATATTAATTTTCTGCAAAAAGAATTGGTATTTTATAGCTTTGTGGTTAGAAATGAGAATTGTTTTCGTGAGCGTGAAAGTTTCTGTTTTTCAGGAAGATCAAACAACTATCACGCAAGAAGATCCTAAAGGCTTTAGTTGGAACAGACACTAATCAAAACAAAAAAATACAATCATAACAGTAGCATAATTATTTATTTAGTGGGTTGCCTCCCAACAAGCGCTATTGTTTCACGCCCCTAGCCAGGCATAAAGCAAGGATCTAAGTTTTGTAATCTTTGTTCCTAGATCCATAAGATGCCCTCATGATTGATTTATATAGTGGCCTAATTCTTGTTCTAGGAGAGTGTTCCATACCCTTAGTGGGAATTGGACCTTAATATTGCCTTCTTTCATATCAATCACGGCACCGATAGTGTGCAAAAACGGTCTACCAAGAATAATTGGACAAGAAGGATTGCAATCAATATCAAGAACAATAAAACCTATGGGCACATAATTCCTATTTTCAATAATAAGAACATCATTAATTCTTCCTATAGGCTTTTTAATAGTAGAATCCGCCAAGTTTAAATTTAAAGAACATTCTTCAATATCGGTAAGACCAAGCACATCACATAAAGATTTTGGAATTGTAGAAACACTAGCACCCATCACACAAAGAAAAGCAGTAATAATTTTTATTCTTGACTTTGATAGTAGGTTCCCATTCATCATGCAATTTTCTAGGTATTGAAATTTATAATTCCAACTTTTCTTCTAAAGCTTTCATCATAGGATCAACAATATGTTTCGTAAAAGCTTTATTTTGTTCATGAGCATGGGGTGAATTTATCATAGATTGCAACAAAGAAATACAATCAATCAAACAGGAACTATCATAATTAAAGTCTTTGTAATCCAAAAGAGTGGGTACAACATGTTGGGGAACGTAGTAATTTCAAAATTTTCCTATGCACACGCAAGATCATGGTGATGCATAGCAATGAGAGGGGAGAGTGTGATCTACGTACCCTTGTAGATCGACAACGGAAGCGTTAACTTGGTTGATGTAGTCGCACGTCTCCACGGCCTGACCGATCAAGCACCGAAACCACGGCACCTCCGAGTTCTAGCACACGTTTAGCTCGATGACGATCCCCGGACTCCGATCCATCAAAGTGTCGGGGAAGAGTTCTGTCAGCACGACGGCACGGTGACAATCTTGATGTACTACCGTCGCAGGGCTTCGCCTAAGCACCGCTACAATATTATCGAGGACTATGGTGGAAGGGGGCACCGCACACGGCTAAGAATAAGATCACGTGGATCAACTTCTGTCTCTAGGGGTGCCCCCTGCCCCCGTATATAAAGGAGCAAGGGGAGGAGGCCGGCCGGCCCTATAGGCGCGCCAAGGGGGAAGGAAGTGGGGAGGGAGAGGGAAAGGGGGGCGCCGCCCCCCCTCTCCTAGTCCAATTCGGACCAGGGGGGGAGGAGGCGCGCGGCCCACCTTTGGCTGCCCCTCTCTCTCTCCACTAAGGCCCATATGGCCCATTACTTCTCCCCGGGGGGGGGTCCGGTAACCCTCCGGCTCTCCGGTTTTCTCCGAAATCACTCGGAACACTTCCGGTGTCCGAATATAGCCGTCCAATATATCAATCTTTATGTCTCGACCATTTCGAGACTCCTCGTCATGTCCGTGATCACATCCGGGACTCCGAACTAACTTCGGTACATCAGAACTCATAAACTCATAATATAACTGTCATCGAAACCTTAAGCGTGCAGACCCTACGGGTTCGAGAACAATGTAGACATGACCGAGACATGTCTTCGGTTAATAACCAATAGCGGAACCTGGATGCTCATATTGGCTCCTACATATTCTACGAAGATCTTTATCGGTCAGACCGCATAACAACATACGTCGTTCCCTTTGTCATCGGTATGTGACTTACCCGAGATTCGATCGTCGGTATCTCAATACCTAGTTCAATCTCGTTACCGGCAAGTCTCTTTACTTGTTCTGTAATACATCATCCCGCAACTAACTCATTAGTTGCAATGCTTGCAAGGCTTAAGTGATGTGCATTACCGAGAGGGCCCAGAGATACCTCTCCGACAATCGGAGTGACAAATCCTAATCTCGAAATACGCCAACCCAACATGTACCTTTGGAGACACCTGTAGAGCTCCTTTACAATCACCCAGTTACATTGTGACGTTTGGTAGCACACAAAGTGTTCCTCTGGGAAACGGGAGTTGCATAATCTCATAGTTATAGGAACATGTATAAGTCATGAAGAAAACAATAGCAACATACTAAACGATCGGGTGCTAAGCTAATGGAATGGGTCATGTCAATCAGATCATTCAACTAATGAGGTGATCCCGTTAATCAAATAACAACTCTTTGTCCATGGTTAGGAAACATAACCATCTTTGATTAACGAGCTAGTCAAGTAGAGGCATACTAGTGACACTCTGTTTGTCTATGTATTCACACATGTATCATTTTTCCGGTTAATACAATTCTAGCATGAATAATAAACTTTTATCATGATATAAGGAAATAAATAATAACTTTATTATTGCCTCTAGGGCATATTTCCTTCAGTCTCCCACTTGCACTAGAGTCAATAATCTAGATTACACAGTAATGATTCTAACACCCATGGAGCCTTGGTGCTGATCATGTTTTGCTCGTGGAAGAGGCTTAGTCAACGGGTCTGCAACATTCAGATCCGTATGTATCTTGCAAATCTCTATGTCTCCCACCTAGACTAGATCCCGGATGGAATTGAAGCGTCTCTTGATGTGCTTGGTTCTCTTGTGAAATCTGGATTCCTTCGCCAAGGCAATTGCACCAGTATTGTCACAAAAGATTTTCATTGGAACCGATGCACTAGGTATGACACCTAGATCGGATATGAACTCCTTCATCCAGACTCCTTCATTTGCTGGTTCTGAAGCAGCTATGTATTCCGCTTCACACGTAGATCCCGCCACGACGCTTTGTTTAGAACTGCACCAACTGACATCTCCACCGTTTAATGTAAACACGTATCCGGTTTGCGATTTAGAATCGTCCAGATCAGTGTCAAAGCTTGCATCAACGTAACCATTTACGATGAGCTCTTTGTCACCTCCATATACGAGAAACATATCCTTAGTCCTTTTCAGATACTTCAGGATGTTCTTGACCGCTGTCCAGTGATCCACTCCTGGATTACTTTGGTACCTCCCTGCTAGACTTATAGCAAGGCACACATCAGGTCTGGTACACAGCATTGCATACATGATAGAGCCTATGGCTGAAGCATAGGGAACATCTTTCATTTTCTCTCTATCTTCTGCAGTGGTCGGGCATTGAGTCTGACTCAACTTCACACCTTGTAACACAGGCAAGAACCCTTTCTTTGCTTGATCCATTTTGAACTTCTTCAAAATCTTGTCAAGGTATGTGCTTTGTGAAAGTCCAATTAAACGTCTTGATCTATCTCTATAGATCTTTATGCCTAATATGTAAGCAGCTTCACCGAGGTCTTTCATTGAAAAACTCTTATTCAAGTATCCCTTTATGCTATCCAGAAATTCTATATCATTTCCGATCAGTAATATGTCATCCACATATAATATCAGAAATGCTACAGAGCTCCCACTCACTTTCTTGTAAATACAGGCTTCTCCAAAAGTCTGTATAAAACCAAATGCTTTGATCACACTATCAGCGCGTTTATTCCAACTCCGAGAGGCTTGCACTAGTCCATAAATGGATCGCTGGAGCTTGCACACTTTGTTAGCTCCCTTTGGATCGACAAAACCTTCCGGTTGTATCATATACAACTATTCTTCCAGAAATCTATTCAGGAATGCAGTTTTGACATCCATCTGCCAAATTTCATAATCATAAAATGCGGCAATTGCTAACATGATTCGGACAGACTTAAGCATCGCTATGGGTGAGAAGGTCTCATCGTAGTCAACCCCTTGAACTTGCCGAAACCCTTTTGCGACAAGTCGAGCTTTGTAGATAGTAATATTACCGTCAGCGTCAGTCTTCTTCTTGAAGATCCATTTATTCTCAATTGCTTGCCGATCATTGGGCAAGTCAACCAAAGTCCACACTTTGTTCTCATACATGGATCCCATCTCAGATTTCATGGCTTCAAGCCATTTTGCGGAATCTGGGCTCACCATCGCTTCTTCATAGTTCGTAGGTTCATCATGATCTAGTAGCATGACTTCCAGAACTGGATTACCGTACCACTCTGGCGCGGATCTCACTCTGGTTGATCTACGAGGTTCAGTAGTATCTTGTTCTGAAGTTTCATGATCATTGTCATTAGCCTCCTCACTAATTGGTGTAGGTGTCACAAAAACAATTTTCTGTGATGCACTAGTTTCCAATAAGGGAGCAGGTACAGTTACCTCGTCAAGTTCTACTTTCCTCCCACTCACTTCTTTCGAGAAAAACTCCTTCTCTAGAAAGTTTCCGAACTTAGCAACAAAAGTCTTGCCTTTGGATCTGTGATAGAAGGTGTATCCAATAGTCTCCTTTGGATATCCTATGAAGACACATTTCTCCGATTTGGGTTCGAGCTTATCAGGTTGAAGCTTTTTCACATAAGCATCGCAGCCCCAAACTTTCAGAAACGACAATTTTGGTTTCTTGCCAAACCATAGTTCATAAGGCGTCGTCTCAACGGATTTTGATGGCGCCCTATTTAATGTGAATGCGGCCGTCTCCAAAGCATAACCCCAAAACGATAGCGATAAATCAGTAAGAGACATCATAGATCGCACCATATCTAGTAAAGTACGATTACGACGTTCGGACACACCATTACGCTGTGGTGTTCCGGGTGGCGTGAGTTGCGAAACTATTCCGCATTGTTTCAAATGTACACCAAACTCGTAACTCAAATATTCTCCTCCACGATCAGATCGTAGAAACTTTATTTTCTTGTTATGATGATTTTCAACTTCACTCTGAAATTCTTTGAACTTTTCAAACGTTTCAGACTTATGTTTCATTAAGTACATATACCCATATCTGCTTAAGTCATCTGTGAAGGTGAGAAAATAACGATATCCGCCACGAGCCTCAATATTCATCGGACCACATACATCTATATGTATGATTTCCAACAAATCTGTTGCTCTCTCCATAGTACCGGAGAACGGCGTTTTAGTCATCTTGCCCATGAGGCACGGTTCGCAAGTACCAAGTGATTCATAATCAAGTGGTTCCAAAAGTCCATCAGTATGGAGTTTCTTCATGCGCTTTACACCGATATGACCTAAACGGCAATGCCACAAATAAGTTGCACTATCATTATCAACTCTGCATCTTTTGGCTTCAACATTATGAATATGTGTGTTACTACTATCGAGATTCAATAAGAATAGACCACTCTTCAATGGTGCATGACCATAAAAGATTTTACTCATATAAATAGAACAACCATTATTCTCTGATTTAAATGAATAACCGTCTCGCATCAAACAAGATCCAGATATAATGTTCATGCTTAATGCTGGCACCAAATAACAATTATTTAGGTCTAATATTAATCCCGAAGGTAGATGTAGAGGTAGCGTGCCGACCGCGATCACATCGACTTTGGAACCGTTTCCCACGCGCATCGTCACCTCGTCCTTAGCCAATCTTCGCTTAATTTTTAGTCCCTATTTCGAGTTGCAAATATTAGCAACAGAACCAGTATCAAATACCCAGGTGCTACTGCGAGCATTAGTAAGGTACACATCAATAACATGTATATCACATATACCTTTGTTCACCTTGCCATCCTTCTTATCCGCCAAATACTTGGGGCAGTTCCGCTTCCAGTGACCAGTCTGCTTGCAGTAGAAGCACTCAGTTTCAGGCTTAGGTCCAGACTTGGGTTTCTTCTCTTGAGAAGCAACTTGCTTGCTGTTCTTCTTGAAGTTCCCCTTCTTCTTCCCTTTGCCCTTCTTCTTGAAACTAGTGGTCTTGTTGACCATCAACACTTGATGCTCCTTTTTGATTTCTACCTCCGCAGCTTTCAGCATTGCGAAGAGCTCGGGAATAGTCTTATTCATCCCTTGCATATTATAGTTCATCACGAAACTCTTGTAGCTTGGCGGCAGTGATTGGAGAATTCTGTCAATGACGCAATCATCTGGAAGATTAACTCCCATTTGAATCAAGTGATTATTATACCCAGACATTTTGAGTATATGCTCACTGACAGAACTGTTCTCCTCCATCTTGCAGCTATAGAACTTATTGGAGACTTCATATCTCTCAATCCGGGCATTTGCTTGAAATATTAACTTCCACTCCTGGAACATCTCATATGCTCCACGACGTTCAAAACATCGTTGAAGTCCCGGTTCTAAGCTGTAAAGCATGGCACACTGAACTATCGAGTAGTCATCAGCTTTGCTCTGCCAGACGTTCACAACATCTGGTGTTTCTCCAGTAGCAGGCCTGGCACCCAGCGGTGCTTCCAGGACGTAATTCTTCTATTCAGCAATGAGGATAATCCTCAAGTTACTAACCCAGTCCGTGTAATTGCTACCATCATCTTTCAACTTTGCTTTCTCAAGGAACGCATTAAAATTCAACGGAACAACAGCACGGGCCATTTATCTACAATCATACATAAACAAGCAAGATACTATCAGGTACTAAGTTCATGATAAATTTAGGTTCAATTAATCATATTACTTAAAGAACTCCCACTTAGATAGACATCCCTCTAATCCTCTAAGTGATTACGTGATCCAAATCAACTAAACCATGTCCGATCATCACGTGAGATGGAGTAGTTTCATTGGTGAACATCACTATGTTGATCATATCTACTATATGATTCACGCTCGACCTTTCGGTCTCCGTGTTCCGAGGCCATATCTTTATATGCTTGGCTCGTCAAGTATAACCTGAGTATTCCGCGTGTGCAACTGTTTTGCACCCGTTGTATTTGAACGTAGAGCCTATCACACCCGATCATCACGTGGTGTCTCAGCACGAAGAACTTTCGCAATGGTGCATACTCAGGGAGAACACTTCTTGATAATTTAGTGAGAGATCATCTTATAATGCTACCGTCAATCAAAGCAAGATAAGATGCATAAAAAGATAAACATCATATGCAATCAATATAAGTGATATGATATGGCCATCATCATCTTGTGCTTGTGATCTCCATCTCCGAAGCACCGTCGTGATCACCATCGTCACCGGCGCAACACCTTGATCTCCATCGTAGCATCATTGTCGTCTCGCCAATCTTATGCTTCCACGACTATCGCTACCGCTTAGTGATAAAGTAAAGCATTACAGCGTGATTGCATTGCATACAATAAAGCGACAACCATATGGCTCCTGCTAGTTGCCGATAACTCGGTTACAAAACATGATCATCTCATACAATAAAATTTAGCATCATGTCTTGACCATATCACATCACAACATGCCCTGCAAAAACAAGTTAGACGTCCTCTACTTTGTTGTTGCAAGTTTTCGTGGCTGCTACGGGCTTAAGCAAGAACCAATCTTACCTACGCATCAAAACCACAACGATAGTTTGTCAAGTTGGTGTTGTTTTAACCTTCGCAAGGACTGGGCGTAGCCACACTCGGTTCAACTAAAGTTGGAGAAACTGTCACCCGCAAGCCACCTATGTGCAAAGCACGTCGGGAGAACCGGTCTCGCGTAAGCGTACGCATAATGTCGGTCCGGGCCGCTTCGTCCAACAATACCATCGAACCAAAGTATGACATGCTGGTAAGCAGTATGACTTATATCGCCCACAACTCACTTGTGTTCTACTCGTGCATATAACATCAACATATAAAACCTAGGCTCGGATGCCACTGTTGGGGAACGTAGTAATTTCAAAATTTTCCTACGCACACGCAAGATCATGGTGATGCATAGCAACGAGAGGGGAGAGTGTGATCTACGTACCCTTGTAGATCGACAACGGAAGCGTTAACTTGGTTTATGTAGTCGTACGTCTCCACGGCCCGACTGATCAAGCACCGAAACCACGGCACCTCCGAGTTCTAGCACACGTTCAGCTCGATAACGATCCCCGGACTCCGGTCCAGCAAAGTGTCGGGGAAGAGTTCCGTCAGCACGACGGCATGGTGACGATCTTGATGTACTACCGTCGCAGGGCTTCGCCTAAGCACCGCTACAATATTATCGAGGACTATGGTGGAAGGGGGCACCGCACACGGCTAAGAATATGATCACGTGGATCAACTTGTGTCTCTAGGGGTGCCCCCTGCCCCCATATATAAAGGAGCAAGGGGAGGAGGCTGGACGGCCCTATAGGCGCGCCAAGGAGGAGTCCTCCTCCTAGTAGGAGTAGGACTCCTACTAGGAGGGGGAAGGAAGTGGGGAGGGAGAGGGAAAGGGGGGCGCCGCCCCCCTCTCCTAGTCCAATTCGGACCAGGGGGGAGGAGGCGCGCGGCCCACCTTTGGCTGCCCCTCTCTCTCTCCACTAAGGCCCATAGGGCCCATTACTTCTCCCGGGGGGGTTCCGGTAACCCTCCGGCTCTCCGGTTTTCTCCGAAATCACCCGGAACACTTCCGGTGTCCGAATATAGCCGTCCATTATATCAATCTTTATGTCTCGACCATTTCGAGACTCCTTGTCATGTCCGTGATCACATCCGGGACTCCGAACTAACTTCGGTACATCAAAACTCATAAACTCATAATATAACTGTCATCGAAACCTTAAGCGTGCGGACCCTACGGGTTCGAGAACAATGTAGACATGACCGAGACACGTCTCCGGTCAATAACCAATAGCGGAACCTGGATGCTCACATTGGCTCCTACATATTCTATGAAGATCTTTATCGGTCAGACCGCATAACAACATACGTCGTTCCCTTTGTCATCGGTATGTTATTTGCCCGAGATTCGATCGTCGATATCTCAATACCTAGTTCAATCTCGTTACCGGCAAGTCTCTTTACTCGTTCTGTAATACATCATCCCGCAACTAACTCATTAGTTGCAATGCTTGCAAGGCTTAAGTGATGTGCATTACCGAGAGGGCCCAGAGATACCTCTCCGACAATCGGAGTGACAAATCCTAATCTCGAAATACGCCAACCCAACATGTACCTTTGGAGACACCTGTAGAGCTCCTTTATAATCACCCAGTTACGTTGTGACGTTTGGTAGCACACAAAGTGTTCCTCTGGCAAACGGGAGTTGCATAATCTCATAGTCATAGGAAGATGTATAAGTCATGAAGAAAGCAATAGCAACATACTAAACGATCGGGTGCTAAGCTAATGGAATGGGTCATGTCAATCAGATCATTCAACTAATGATGTGATCCCGTTAATCAAATAACAACTCTTTGTCCATGGTTAGGAAACATAACCATCTTTGATTAACGAGCTAGTCAAGTAGAGGCATACTAGTGACACTCTGTTTGTCTATGTATTCACACATGTATTATGTTTCCGGTTAATACAATTCTAGCATGAATAATAAACTTTTATCATGATATAAGGAAATAAATAATAACATTATTATTGCCTCTAGGGCATATTTCCTTCACATCACTAGTTAAAATTTTGACCTCTTCAAACCCACTTTTATCAATTTTCTCAACAACATTTTCACCCTCCAAATTATCGGGACACCTTCTAGCTAAAGCTGACTCTTCTCCATTCCCTTTTTCATCAATCTTAACTTTAATAAACAAGGAGTCAATATAAGAAACACCAATCAGTTTAAGATCTTCATTACTTTTATCTTTTAGCGAGATTGGTTTAGCAGCCATTTGATTTAGTAAGGTAGCTTGTGCATCGGATATTTTTCCTAGCAAACTTTCAGCAAAAGCATACTTAGATTAGAGATTGGAAACTTCTCTACTAATATCATCAAGTTGTTTTGTCATAGCATCTAGCACAACGGAGTGCTCCTTAAGTTCTTCGGTAAAATACTTATTATGCTCAAATTGTCTAGTCATATATTCCTTAGTACATTTCTCAATTTCAAGCAAAATATTGGGGTAAGGAACATCAAAATATTTTCTTTGGGGCATCATGACTACTCAAACAAGATTGCACTCAAAAACAGATGCATCAAGAAAACGGCGAACAAAGAAGAGGGCGAATAAAACAGCAAATTTTTGTGATGTGGCTGTCGGTGTCAAAACCGGCGGATCTCGGGTAGGGGGTCCTGAACTGTGCGTCTAAGGTCGATGGTAACAGGAGACAGAGGACACAATGTTTACCCAGGTTTGGGCCCTCTCTATGGAGGTAATACCCTACTTTATGTTTGATTGATCTTGATGAATATGAGTGTTACAAGAGTTGATCTACCACAAGATCGTAATGGCCAAACCCTAAAAGTGTAGCCTGTCTGACTATGATTATCTATCTATGGACCTAGCCCTCCAGTTTATATAGACACAGGAGGGATCTAGGGTTACATAAGGTCGGTTACAGAGAAAGGAGTCTTCATATTTGGTCGCCAAGCTTGCCTTCCACGCCAAGGAGAGTCCCATCCGGACACGGGTAGAGTCTTCGGTCTTGGTATATTCACAGCCCATCAGTCCGGCCCATGTCTAATAGGTCGAACGCCCGAGGACCCCTTAGTCTAGGACTCCCTTAGTAGCCCCTGAACTAGGCTTCCATGATGAGGTGTCCGGTGCGCAAATTGTCTTCGGCATTGCAAGGCGGGTTCCCCTTTCCGAATACTCCGAGATAGTCTTCGGACGAACGTGTCCGGATCTGCAACACAAGTACCACGCACAACCGTAGAGAACATAATACTGCACGAATCCAATCTGCAGACAATTTTTTGTAATGTGACGTCACATTTGCCTGGTCATTATTTTGAACCGTTTCTTGCCCTGCCGTTCCAAGTTTCGAGGCACGGATTTATTGGCACGTCTTGTTGAAGCAGTCGTGTCCCCTTATTGTGGGATTCTCATCAATACGAGCATGGGTAACCCAACTACTCCATTGGCATGATTCCTTAGGAATAGGTAGTTTTTCGGGTTTAGGAGGAGGCGTTCGATATGTGTTGCCATTATAAAGGAACCAAGGGCCGCCTTGTTTTGCGCCAACCTTTTCCTTAGCCCTCCCAACTTCAAGTTCTAGCACCCAAGTGTAACATCCCAAATTTTCAATTTGGAATGTTATACATAGGTCATTCATGCATATCATATTTTATTACATCTTGTTTCGCGATCCTCGAAAATCCTAAGCAACTCAAGGACCCACGGAGAGAGTTGGGGATTTCACGTTCTTCATATTTGAATTTTATCAAATATTGAGGCAAGGATCATTTTGGTTTTAATAATTTTCTCTCCAAAAATATTTCATATTAAAATATATCAGAGGAGATAATATGACTTCTCCAAAAAAATAAGTGAAATATTTTAGGAAAAATATTAAAATCAAATGATAAATTTTTATTTGGATTTTATTGCAATTTTATTTGAATTAGGAAAAATATGCGTTTTTTCAAAATTGCGTTAGAGGCCCAAATAAATATTCACTTTGTCCGGAATATTATTATAGGACCGTGAAAATTTATTTCAGATTTTTGGAGTCCGTTTAGTATTTCTTTTATTTGTTTTTCTGCGTCAGGTTTAAAAAAAAGAGCACCGACCTAACGGGCCATGCCCGACTAGGACACCGCTCGACCAGCTTTTTAAGGCGAGGACCGAGGCCCGCGACGCCTCCAACCCCGCCCGAACCCTAGCGCCGCCCGCCGCCGCCGACCCCGCCCACTGCTGCCGGAGACCCCGCCGCCGGAGCCACCGCCCGCCGCCACCGATCCCGCCGACGCCGAGGTAGCCGCCGCCACCGTCCGGTTTTCTCGGGAAAACCGTTGTTTTTTTAGAAAACCCTAGATATAGTTTTTTTAAATAGATCGGTTCGTTCGGTTTTCCGTCTATTTATCTATTTAGCGAATGTTCGTCCGTACATTCGTTTTAACAAACGTTGTTCGTCGGTTAGTCGCAGACAACGAACGTTTGTTCATTAGCCTGTTGTAGGATCGAAAATATGTCTAGAGGGGGGTGATTAGACTACTTGACCAAATAAAACTTATCCTTTTCCCAATTTTAGTTCTTGGCAGATTTTAGCAACTTTGGACAAGTCAAGCAATCTTAACACAATTCAAGCAAGCATGCAAAGAGTATATAAGCAGCGGAAAGTAAAGCATGCAACTTGCAAGAATGTAAAGGGAAGAGTTTGGAGGATTCAAACACAATAGGAGACACAGATGTTTTTGTCGTGGTTCCGATAGGTGGTGCTATCGTACATCCACGTTGATGGAGACTTCAACCCAAGAAGGGTAACGGTTGCGCGAGTCCACAGAGGGCTCCACCCATGAAGGGTCCATGAAGAAGCAACCTTGTCTATCCCACCATGGCCGTCGCCCATGAAGGACTTGCCTCACTAGCGGTAGATCTTCACAAAGTAGGCGATCTCCTTGCCCTTACAAACTCCTTGGTTCAACTCCACAATCTTGTCGGAGGTCCCAAGTGACACCTAGCCAATCTGGGAGACACCACTCTCCAAGAAGTAACAAATGGTGTGTTGATGATGAACTCCTTGCTCTTGTGCTTCAAATGATAGTCTCCCCAACACTCAACTCTCTCTCATAGGATATGGATTTGGTGGAAAGAAGATTTGAGTGGAAAGCAACTTGGGGAAGGCTAGAGATCAAGATTCATATGGTAGGAATGGAATATCTTGGCCTCAACACAAGTGTAGGTGGTTCTCTCTCAGAAAAGGTAAGTTGGAAGTGTAGGTTCGTTCTGATGGCTCTCTCCACGAATGAAGAGGAGGTGGAGGGGTATATATAGCCTCCACACAAAATATAACCGTTACACACAACTTGCTAATCTTGGTGGGACCGAATTGGTAAACTCGGTCGGACCGATTCAACAAATCTAGTGACCGTTAGGATTTTTGGTGGGACCAACATGCAACTCGGTAGGACCGATATGGTTAGGGTTAGGGCATAACGTAATCTCGGTGAGACTGATTACACAAACTCAGTGAGATCGATTTTGGTAATAAGCTAACCAGAGAGTTGGTCAGGTAAACTTGGTGGGACCGATAAGCTCATTTCGATGAGACCGAAATGTTACGAAAGGGAAACAGAGAGTTTACATTGCAATCTCGGTGGGACTGATCGCTCATCTCGGTGGGACCGAAATGTTACAAAGGGAACAGAGAGATTACAAGCCCATCTCGGTGAGACCGATTTGCCTAGGGTTTGTGGTAGTGGCTATGACATCTGAACTCGGTGGCGCCAGATAGAAAGAATCGGTGGGGCCGAGTTTGACTTTTGGTTTAGGTCATATGTGGATGTGAGAAAGTAGTTGAGGGCTTTGGAGCATATCACTAAGCATTTTGAGCAAGAGCCTCATTAAGCAACACCTCATCCCTCCTTGATAGTATTGGCTTTTCCTATAGACTCAATGTGATCTTGGATCACTAAAATAGAAAATGTAGAGTCTTGAGCTTTGAGCTTGAGCCAATCCTTTTGTCCTTAGCATTTTGAGGGGTCCACTTTTCTCATCCATTCCATGCCAATCATTGAGCTTTCGTGAAATATTAATCTTGAAATAGCATTAGCTTAGTTAGCTATATGTTGTTAGGAATTACCAAAACCACCTAAGGATAGTTGCACTTTCAATCTTCCCCTTTTTGGTAATTGATGAAAACATATAGATCAAAGCTTCGACAAATGATAATAAGAGTGAAAAACATTGTCGCTTTGAGAAGTATGTGAAAAGCAAGAGCTCCCCCTAAATTTGTGCATAATTTAAGATTTGCTTTGGACTGCAAATGCACAATGAGTTAGGATCATGGGTTACTCTTCCATGTCACATACATCTTGGTGGAGCGCTCAAAATGATAATAATTAAATACATGCATTAAGGTAGCATATGATCAAACACATGATCATCCAAGTATCACACAAAAGTATAAAGTATCTGAAACAAGCAAAAAACAAAGTTCAACCACCAAAAAACAAGAGATAACAAAGAGGAACAATCTCTCTAAGCCTATGATCTATACATTTTCTCCCCCTTTGGCAACAAGTTACCAAAAAGTTCATAAAAAATGCATAGTGCTAGATCGACTCTCAGGCTTGGTCTTTAGGTGGTGGTGTAGATAAAGCTTCAAGGACGAAGGCATCAGTTGATATAGATGGAGCTGGTGGAGTGGGTGCTGGAGCTAGTGGCACTGAAGCTGTAGCTGGTGCAGATGAAGTTGCTCTGGTGTCTGTAACTGGCACTGCAGCAGATCTCTGTCCTCTGGGCATTCTAGCAAAAGCATCAATGGTAGACTTGCCCTTCTTCTCATGCACTTCATCCTAAAGTTGCTCAACAACTGACTAGATCTCAGTGACCTTCACATCTAAATCATAGAACTTCTGCTCCATGATCCTCTCCAAGCTCTCCTGGTTTTGAGTCAGGGTGGCCAATCCCTTCTCAATCCTCAGACTGGAGGCAATCCAGTAGCCAAGCTGATCTTGCTTGCTCTTCAGAAGATACTGAGATGCCTCATCAATGGTTGGCATCTTTGCAGCCTTTTCAGTCCTTGCCTTCTCCCTCTTTGCTTGTGCTTGCACAGAAGATGGTTCATTCTCATCCATCACCACAGTGTTGTCCTCAAAGTCTGGGTAGATGGGCATATGTTCCTTGTCCAAGAGATATGTGCCAGTGCCCATCTTGGAGTTGATTAGCTCCAGGATCTGAGGGGCATACCCACAACTTCTCTTCTGATCTCCAGCTGTTCTCTTTATCGTTTCCACAATTAGGCTCATGACTTTGAACTTTTGAGGCACATCAAATATGTGAAGCAGGTTAATTGCATGGCCTCTGATCATCTTGTGATCACCTGACTTTGGCAATAGAGTGTGCCTGAGGATGCAGTTGATTGTTGGCAAACCTGACAGAAGGTAATGTATTGATCCAAATTTGTGTGTCTCAAGAGCAGCATATGGGATCTCTCTGTACATATGTGCCATGGTGTTGTGATCCTTCTTCTTGGCATAGACATCCAAGTCATCTTCATTCTCCTTAGGAGCATTGATCAATTTTTCCCATTCTTCAACTGTTGATTGGTATCTAGTACCTTCAGACATCCGGACAATCATTCCATCTGGGTAGAAATGAGCTGTGGAGTAGAACTGCATAATAAGCTCATCATTCCACTTTGTGAGCTTCTGCCCAACAAAGTCCTCAATTCCACAAGACTTGAAACTATCATAGACTCCAGGATAGTGTTCTTCATTTTCCTGATGTACTTCCAGTCCACCCATCTCATATCACAGACTATAGGCTTCTTGTCAAGCAACACTGTCTCATAGAAGTCCTGTTGTTCCTTTGTATGGAACCCGTAGTCCACAATAGTTCTTCTCCTGACTGCATAGGGATCAGTCAATCTCCACTGTCTGAGTCCTGCATCCTTCCTGAGCTTCATGTCCTCAGCTACTGGATGAGCATCATTGTGATCTGGAATTTTGGGATTCAATTTCCTCAAGACATGTGACTCATCATCTTCTTCTTCTATAGAAGCTTCAGGCACTTGGGCCTTGTTCTTCTCTGCAGCTGGAATATTCCTTGTACTCCTCTTGGGTGCAGTTTTGGGTTTTGGAGCAGCTGCCTTGGGAGCTTCTTTGGGCTTAGATGGAGCAGCCCCTGATCTTATAGCATCTCCCATGAGCTTTTGAGCTTTAGGTGCTGGTGCAGCAACCTCTTCCTCTTCATCTTCCATCATTGAGGGCTTCCCAATTACTCTAGCCATGGTCTTCTTAACCCTTTCTTTCCTTTTCTTCTCTGCCAAAACCTGTTCTTTGGGTGCAGATCCCAAAGTTTCTTGAGTGGATGTTCTGGCCTTTGACATAGGAACTCTCTTGGCAGGAACCTTTGTCTTCATTCCTGGCTTAGTGCCAGCAGCTGTGCCATATTCCTTTTTTCAGAAGTTTCTTCTTTGAGGTGGCCTCTTCCTCAACAGCCACATAGCCCTCATCCTCAGAATCTGAGATTCTCTTCTTTCTGGCCCTGGTGGCTGCCTTAGGCAAGTTGCTGGGTGTACTCCTGCTTCCCTCATCATAGCTGCTAGAGGGACTAGTGCCCTCACTCATGTGAACTTGCTCCTCAGACTTGTTCTGACTGTCACTCTGATCTAACATGATGCAAACACTGACAGCAGACCCTGTGAAAGATATAGATGAGATAGATTGGATGAGCACCACAAAGTACATAGGTTTTTGCCAAAGAATGAGTTAAAAACTTAGTTTTAGTTTTCCACAGAAAGCATTTCGGATCTTCCGATTTGAAAACTCAGTGATACCGAAGCAGCTTTTGGAACCAAAAATAGTGAACTCGGTCAGACCTAGTCACAGTTCGGTGGCACTGAGACTGCTAGGGTTTCACAAAGAATTGAACTCGATCACACCGATTTGCAATTCTTGGTCAGACCGAGAATCACATGTGCAATGGCCTTAGCCAAATCGGTGGAACCGATTTCAACAACTCGGTTGGTCCAAGATGATTTCGGCGGAAACCTAACCCTAAATTTTCAATCCACAACTAAACTATAGAGTGATTTCGCTGGATAGAGTGATCTCAATCGTGGCAAGATACATGGCAAAACAATGTGCTAAGAATCGGAGTGAGATTAGCACAAGGATCAAGTCCATACCCTAAGTGCGGCGATGGACTTGCTACGGCGGCAACGGCGGGGACGATTCCCGTTGACGGCGGCGGAGACCAGTGGTGGGAGGCAGCTGGCGATGAGGAGGACGATGTGGAGACCCAGGGAGGCAGAGCAGGCTGAGCGCGGGCGAAGGGGTTCGGAAAATTTTCCAAATTTTGGCCCGGTGATATATATAGCCTGACCCTGTCGGTGTGACCGAGTGGAACAACTCGGTGGCACCGAGATGCATAACTGTAAGCAGTTACTACAACTCGGTGTGACCGAAAAGTTCAAATCGGTTGCACCGAGATTGAAAACCTAGATCGACTTAGTGATCTCGGTATGACCAAAATGGATGAATCGGTCAGACCGAAACGCACAAAGAAGTTTTGGAAGTTTAAGTCTATGACGAATCGGGGACTCCGAGTGCTCCTCACACAGAGTGGTTCGAATCTGACTTGATCAAACTTTGTGATGTAGCATGAATAGAGTTTGAGACAAGAAAAGCATAGATAGCTAGAGAAGGTTCTTAGGCATTCTTTTCCATCCACTTGGCAAAAGAAAAAGGAACCAAGCAATCAAAACAACAAGTGGATGTCCTCGAATGAGTAAATTATGCAACCAACATGCTCACACAATAAAATGGCAAATGAAATATGTGGCAAAGCATGCACAACCAATTCTATCATCTATCAAGCAATTGGCGATGACTAGGTCATCTATATATGAGTATATTGACTTAGGAGTCAAATGAGGACATTTGACCATAGGTCATACTCATTGTTTAAGCACAAGTGGGGTTACCACTTTTACATAAAGCGTTGTTGTGTTCACACCATTAGAGTTGCTTTAGCTCAATTCTTAGAGTAAAGCTCCCCTAGATGTGAGATCCCCCCTAAGAGGGATGAACTAACCTTGGGTTTTGTCGATGATGACTTCATGTAGGTGTTGCAGATGTGGATGCTCAATGTTGATGTAGATCATTTGGAGCAATCCTTTGGAGTGAGTTGCACTTTCAATACCTACACGGGTTAGTCCCACAAGGAACAAACATGGATATCCATAGACATAGAGTGATGCACACACAAGATGATGTCTATGATAGCATTAGGTTACCTTGTCCCTTGTCTTACCAACAAGAGGGTTTGTGAATCCTTGAACTAGTGCAAGATGTGGAAGTTGATTGCACTTGTTCTTGCCAAAATGATAAGAGTGAAGTATGTTGTTGGAGTCACCCTCAAGAACTCTTTAGTTCTTCTTTTTCTAGATCCACATCATCTTGATGGGAATCCTTGGAGTTGTAGTCGTACTTGATGAAGTAGAACTTGATGTAGTCTTGGGAACCCACTTGACCAAGGCCTTGGGTGCTTCTTCAAATGCATCAATTTCCTCTTGAAGCTTATCCTTGCCTTTTTGCTCGTGGTCTTGTGGTGGAAGATCATCTTGAGCTTGTGTCCCTTTGAAGGAAGTAGGATCATACTTCTTTTGTTGAGGAACAAACTTTGTCTTGGGGTATTGATCTTCTCCCCACTCAACTCCATTGGCATTGAACTTTCGTTCAAAACCAACACCTTTGTTCTTCCGGTGCCTTCCTTGCTTGCGTACAATTTCCTCGAATTGCTTACTCCCGACAAGGTTCTTGTAAACACCTTTCTCTATAATTCCCTTCAATAAGCTATTTCTTGCTCAAGTGTAACTTGGCTAAGAGAATCATTAGTGGAATCAAGAGAACTACTATAAGCACCAACATTAGATTTAGCATGATTATTGTTACTACTAGAGGAAGAATCGTTCTTGTTACTAGACATGACTTGAGGCATGTAAGTGGATAAGAGTAAACGCTTGGCAATGTAAGAAGAACTTTTCTTGCGAAGATCATCATTGATTGCCTTTAAGAACTCATGCTCTTGCTCAAGGTTGAGCTTTTCAAAACGTAATTTCTCATGTGTCCTTAAAAGTTCTCGATGATCTCCTAAGATAGTTTCATGAGCTAACTTAAGAGTGTTTAGTTCTTTAGTTAGAAACTCAATCTTCTCCTTATGATTGTCATTCGTTTTATCTTGATTAGCATGATTAATTGATGCTTCATCATAGTATTCATCACTAGAGTTGTCAACAAGTAAATAATCATCACCTAACAAGTCATCTTCATCACTATTGAAATCAGCATACTCGGGGTGTTATACCTTTGGGCCTTTAGCCATGAAGCATCTTCCAAGTCCTTCATTTGGTGAATCAAATATGTCATAGGAGTTGGTTGACACAAGTGCTAGACCGGAAGCACCTTCATCTTGAGTATATTCGGAGTCGGAGTGATAGCTTCTCTCGGAGTGATTGTCGGAGTCGGAGCCGGATACCCATTCACCAACATGAGCTTGATGTCTTTGTTTTCCTTCCTTTCTTTCCGAATCCTTGCTTCTCCGGGATGTTCTTCATTCATAACGATCATCTCTACTCCTTCTCTCTCTTGATGGTGATTCTTCTCTTCTACTTCTTCTTTTTGGAGAATCTTCTCTTCTCTTGTAGGGTGTCGTACACTCATTGGAATAGTGTCCGGGTCTTCCACAATTGTAGCAATTTTGCTCTCGACTAGAAGATCTTTTGTCATTGTAGGACCTTTACTTGGAACTTCTCTCTTTGCTTCTACTCTTGTAGAACTTGTTGAAGTTCTTCACCATTAGGCTCAATTCTTCATTGAAGGTTTGTTTCTCACTTGATGATGTGGGAGCTTCACATGAGGCTTTGTAAGCACCACTTGACTTGTTATGGAGCTCCTCCTTATCCTTGAGTGACATCTCATGAGCAACAATTATTCCAATGACTTCCGTTGGCTTGAGATCTTTGTAACTGGGCATAATTTGGATCAATGTGCATACGATATCATATTTTCCGTCCAAAGCTCTTAGGATCTTCTTGATGATGAATTTGTCGGTCATCTCTTCACTTCCTAAGCCGGGGATCTCATTTGTGATAAGAGCAAGCCTAGAGTACATTTCAGCGACACCTTCACTATCCTTCATTTTGAACTTGTCAAGCTGACTTTGAAGCACATCCAACTTGGATTCCTTGACGGAGTCGGTACCTTCTTCCATATCAATCAAAGTATCCCAAATTTCCTTTGCATTCTCAAGACGGCTGATTTTGTTGAATTCTCTGGGGCACAATCCGTTGAAGAGGATATCACAAGCTTGAGCATTGTATTGCATCATCTTCAACTCTTTCGCGGTAGCTTCACGGTTCGGTTCTCTCCCATCCAAAATTCACCTTGCAAGCCAATACACACAATAGCCCATACGGTGGGGTTATGTCCAAGAATATGCATTTTCATCTTATGCTTCCAACTAGCAAAATTAGTACCATCAAAGTAAGGACCTCTACGGTGGTAATTTCCCTCGCTAGATGCCATACTCTCCTAGGTTGTGAAACCAAGGCTATGACTACCAAAAGCTATGGAAATCAAAGCAAATGGAGAACAAAGCTCTGATACCACTTGTAGGATCGAAAGTATGTCTAGAGGGGGGGGGGATTAGACTACTTGACCAAATAAAACTTATCCTTTTCCCAATTTTAGTTCTTGGCAGATTTTAGCAACTTTGGACAAGTCAAGCAATCTTAACAAAATTCAAGCAAGCATGCAAAGAGTATATGAGCAGCGGAAAGTGAAGCATGCAACTTGCAAGAATGTAAAGGGAAGGGTTTGGAGGGTTCAAACACAATAGGAGACACAGATGTTTTTGTCGTGGTTCCGATAGGTGGTGCTATCGTACATCCACGTTAATGGAGACTTCAACCCACGAAGGGTAACGAGTGCGTGAGTCCACGAAGGGCTCCACCCACGAAGGGTCCACGAAGAAGCAACCTTGTCTATCCCACATGGCCGTCGCCCAGGAAGGACTTGCCTCACTAGCGGTAGATCTTCACGAAGTAGGCAATCTCCTTGCCCTTACAAACTCCTTGGGTCAACTCCACAATCTTGTCAGAGGCTCCCAAGTGACACCTAGCCAATCTAGGAGACACCACTCTCCAAGAAGTAACAAATGGTGTGTTGATGATGAACTCCTTGATCTTGTGCTTAAATGATAGTCTCCCCAACACTCAACTCTCTCTCACAGGATATGGATTTGGTGGAAAGAAGATTTGAGTGGAAAGAAACTTGGGGAAGGCTAGAGATCAAGATTCATATGGTAGGAATGTAATATCTTGGCCTCAACACAAGTGTAGGTGGTTCTCTCTCAGAAAAGGTAAGTTGGAAGTGTAGGTTCGTTCTGATGGCTCTCTCCACGAATGAAGAGGAGGTGGAGGGGTATATATAGCCTCCACACAAAATCTAACCGTCACACACAACTTGCCAATCTCGGTGGGACCGAATTGGTAAACCCGGTCGGACCGATTCAGCAAATCTAGTGACCGTTAGGATTTTCGATGGGACCGACATGCAACTCGGTAGGACAGATATGGTTAGGGTCAGGGCATAACGTAATCTTGGTGAGACCTATTACACAAACTCGGCGAGACCGATTTTGGTAATAAGCTAACCAGAGATTTGGTCAGGTAAACTCGGTGGGACCAACACTGAAATGTTACGAAAGGGAAACAGAGAGTTTACATTGCAATCTCGGTGGGACCGATCGCTCATCTCGGTGGGACCGAAACATTACGAACGAAAACGGAGAGATTACAATCCCATCTCGGTGAGACCGAGATCCCTACCGGTGAGACCGATTTGCCTAGGGTTTGTGGCAGTGGCTATGACATCTGAACTCGGTGGCGCCGGATAGAAAGAATCGGTGGGGCCGAGTTTGACTTTTGGTTTAGGTCATATGTGGATGTGAGAAAGTAGTTGAGGGATTTGGAGGATATCACTAAGCATTTTTAGCAAGAGCCTCATTAAGCAACACCTCATCCCTCCTTAGATAGTACTAGCTTTTCCTATAGACTGAATGTGATCTTGGATCACTAAAATAGAAAATGTAGAGTCTTGAGCTTTGAGCTTGAGCCAATCCTTTTATCCTTAGCATTTTGAGGGGTCCACTTTTCTCATCCATGCCATGCCAATCATTGAGCTTTCCTAAAATATTAATCTTGAAATAGTATTAGCTCAATGAGCTATATGTTGTTAGGAATTACCAAAACCACCTAGGGTAGTTGCACTTTCACCTGTTCGTTAGTTTTTCTTTTTCCAGGGTTTTTCCACGATTATTTCCGATCGCGATTTCTGCGCTAGTCTTCGATCTAGTATATCTTTTCGCTCGTTTATCCAAATCAGGTGAAACAAGCGCCTAGATCTTCATCTAGAAGCCCTCTTTCTTTTTAACCAACTTGAACAGGATTTTGGTACTGTAAAATTTGGCTTTTTTCCAGATTAGTAATTGGATCTTGTTCCTTTCGTAGTTTGTGTTTCGTTGCTCCGTTTGATTTGATTTTTTGCAAACCGGAGTTCTTCAGTTGAACTTTCTGGTTAGATCTTCTTATTTGAGTTTTCCCCATGCATATTTGCTTGATTGCTTATGTATGCTATTGTTTGTTTGCGATAGAACACTCGGAGTGCGAAGTGCGCTACTACGTGTCACTATGTTTTGCAGATCGTCAGCAAGGCAAGTAACACATTGATCATACTCTTTCATATCCAGTTTTTATGCATTAGTTACAATCCTCAAACACTGCATGATTAGGATGTGATTAACATGTGGGTATTGGGAAGTAGTTGATGAGGTAGAACCTATTACCTATTTCATTATCAAACCCTTGGGTGTTACTTCTACGTTATGCTTATATTGTTATGCTATGCTAGTAGACGTGGATTGGGTTTGAGTGTATCCATGACATATGTGAGTTTGTTAATTAATGGTTCAATTCTAAGGTGGCAACTTTAATACACCTCTAGGTGGATTGTTGGTTTTGGGCACCTGGGGTTATACCAGTGTTGTCCTAGGAGATCCCGGGGTTATACCGTGTGATCCTCCTATGGTCCGCCACCCAGGCTCAAAGGGATCATAAGATTATTCATGCTAGAAACTTCCGTGTGCAGCCACAAGCTATTATGGGCTCTAGCATAGTTGAGTAGGTTGCATGACCTCTTCTAGTGGTAGGCTAGCAGATGTAGGGGATGTAGGTTGGTAATGTCTACCTGGGGTTAGAGTTAATGCTTCTGAATGACTGTGTCTCAGTCATCCGTTTCTCAAACACCATGTAGTGCGAGAAATCCAACGGAGGAGATTGAGTCTTGTGGGGAAAAGTGCACAAACCTCTGCAGAGTGTACAAACTAATCATGGTTAGCCGTGTCCCCGGTTATGGACAACTTGAGTATCTGGTTCTTGGATTATCATACGGATATCATCACTCTAAATTAATTGTTGGGTTGATAATTACTTTTAATTGGGATTGAGATGGGGGTACCATTCTCAATGTTTCAACCATCATGATAGTTGTCGGTGTCAAAACCGGCGGATCTCGGGTAGGGGGTCCCGAACTGTACGTCTAAGGCAGATGGTATCAGGAGGCAGGGGACACGATGTTTTACCCAGGTTTGGGCCCTCTTGATGGAGGTAAAACCCTACGTCCTGCTTGATTATTCTTGATAATATATGTAGTACAAGAGTTGATCTACCACGAGATCGGAGAGGCTAAACCCTAGAAGCTAGCCTATGGTATGATTGTATGTTGTCCTACAGACAAAAATCCTCGGGTTTACATAGACACCAGAGGGGGCTAGGGTTACACAAGGTCGGTTACAAAGGAGGAGATATACATATCCGTATTGCCTAGCTTGCCTTCCACGCCAAGTAAAGTCCCATCCGGATACGGGACGAAGTATTCAATCTTGTATCTTCATAGTCCAACAGTCCGGCCAAAGGATATAGTCCGGCTGTCCGAAGACCCCCTAGTCTAGGACTCCCTCAGTAGCCCCCGAACCAGGCTTCAATGACGATGAGTCCGGCGCGCAGTGTTGTCTTCGGCATTGCAAGGCGGGTTCTTCTCCAAATTTCGAACGTTTGCTAAGTAGTGTCCGGTCCCATAAATGTTGAACCTCTTGGCTTCTGCGCCCAATAAGGGCTATCTTCCATGCGTCGAATGAATGCGAGGCACCCGGGCATTTTTACATTCGCCCCCCTAGCCAGATAAATAAATTGTCTATTAAAGGGCTGGGGATCCTTAGATCCAATCCATACCATGCATCCTCCCCCAGCGAGAATCCATCGGAGCGTGCTTCGGAAAGATCCACTCCAGTATGGCCGACCTCCGCAGCTCCTCCTCCCACCCCCGTAGCCCTAAGCCCGGTGATTGGGAGAGGTGTTCAGTCCCACACAGTCGATTAGTCGAACTACATACTAAGGGATTTCTCCCTCCGGCTTATATGGTGCCCGTCCGAGCCAGGCTCGCCACCTACAATGGCGGGGAGCAAGCGGAGAGCTTCCCCAGCCCTTCTATGGGGGAGCGGGTATGCCTTGTCCCTTACTTATTTAGGGGACTCGGATTTCCGATTCATCCGTTCCTCCGCGGGCTCTGATACGTCTCCAATGTATCTATAATTTTTGATTGCTCCATGCTATATTATCTACTGTTTTGGACTATATTGGGCTTTATTTTCCACTTTTATATTATTTTTGGGACTAACCTATTAACTGGAGGCCCAACCCAGAATTGCTGTTTTTTGCCTATTTCAGTGTTTCGAAGAAACGGAATATCAAACGGAGTCCAAACGGAATGAAACCTTCGGGAACGTGATTTTCTCACCGAATGTGACCCAGGAGACTTTGACCATACGCCAAGGCATCAGAGAGGCGGTCACGAGGGTGGGGGCGCGCCCCCCTAGGGCGCCCCCTGCCTTGTGGGCCCCTCGATGCTCCACCGACGTACTCCTTCCTCCTATATATATCTACGTACCCCCAAACGAACAGATACGGAGCCAAAAACCTAATTCCACCGCCGCAACTTTCTGTATCCACGAGATCCCATCTTGGGGCCTGTTCCGGAGCTCCGCCGGAGAGGGCCGTCATCACGGAGGGCTTCTACATCATCATAGCCTCTCCGATGAAGTGTGAGTAGTTTACCTCATACCTTCGGGTCCATAGTTAGTAGCTAGATGGCTTCTTCTCTCTTTTTGGATCTCAATACAAAGTTCTCCCCCTCTCTTGTGGAGATCTATTCGATGTAATCTTCTTTTTGCGGTGTGTTTGTTGAGATAGGTGTATTGTGGGTTTATGATCAAGTCTATCTATGAATAATATTTCAATCTTCTCTGAATTCTTTTATGTCTGATTGGTTATCTTTGCATGTCTCTTCGAATTATCCATTTGGTTTGGCCAACTAGATTGGTAGTTCTTGCCAAGGGAGAAGTGCTTAGCTTTGGGTTCGATCTCGCGGTGTCCTTTCCCAGTGACAGAAGGGGCAACAAGGCACGTATTGTATCATTGCCATCGAGGATAACAAGATGGGGTTTATTTCATATTGCATGTATTTATCTCTCTACATCATGTCATCTTGCTTAAGGCGATACTCTGTTTTTAACTTAATACTCTAGATGCATGCTGGATAGCGGTCGATGAGTGGAGTAATAGTAGTAGATGCAGAATCGTTTCGGTCTACTTGTCACGGACGTGATGCCTATATACATGATCATGCCTAGATATTCTCATAACTATGCTCAATTCTGTCAATTGCTCAACAGTAATTTGTTCACCCAGCGTAGAATACCTATGCTCTTGAGAGAAGCCACTGGTGAAACCTATGGCCCCCGGGTCTATTCTCATCATACCAATCTCCATCACTTTAATCTTGTTTTGCTTTTTTACTTTGCCCTTACTTTTTACTTTGCATCTTTATACCAAAAATACCAAAAATATTATATCTATCAGATCTCACTATCGTAAGTGATCGTGAAGGGATTGACAACCCCTAATCGCGTTGGTTGCGAGTAGCTATCATTTTGTGCAGGTACGAGGGACTTGAGCGTGGCCTCCTACTGGATTGATACCTTGGTTCTCAAAAGCTGAGGGAAATACTTATGCTACTTTGCTGCATCATCCCTTCCTCTTCGGGGAAAACCAACGCAAGCTCAAGAGGTAGCAGGCTCCTGGAGTTTTACGGCCTCCAACTACATAATTTCACCCCTTCTTCCATTTTACACATCGCTGGCTATGTTGCCCTCCGCTTGTTATTCCTGGGCTGTGAGGCTCATTTCGAGCTGTGGAAAAGGTTATTTTGCCTCTCCCTCGCACATAGAAGGGGTCACTTTATCAAGTGGGCGGAGCCGAGATATGGCGCATCGCCGAAACTGGATACCTGTCCGGTACTCCGAAGAAGACGTCCGAAAACTGGCCTTCAGAATGGTTTTATATGGAGGACGTCCCTCTTCCGGACCCTGTTCGGCGGGGTCTTCCTAAGTTCAGCAATGCTCCTCTAAAGAAACACCGAAGTTGGTGCCCGCGGAGCCCCCAGGAGGAAGACAATGGAGAAGTCCTCTACCTGATGAACCGGATTAAAGCACTGGTTCAATCAAGATTGTTAGTAATCGAGGTTATGTCAATATGCATAATGCGGGGAGTGCAACCGCTTCAATATCGAGGGCACCCCTTGTGGTGTTTTAACGGGGAAGATGACGCCACCCGCTGCGGGCGTAAGTGCCCGGACAACGCTGCCGCCTTAGCAAAAATTATGTCCGAATTGTTCAAGGGAGAGGAAGAGGTGTTCATCCGCCTCAAGCCACGGGATGGATTCTCCATGTACAACCCTCCAAGTTGGGTGAGTTATATCTCCTTACTCCCATTCTTCCCGCATTCTCTGTCATAGGTACTCACCTTGCCATTTTGCGGCAGGAACTGCGAAAAGCCATAAGGGAGGTCAGCAACCCACCTCCTCAACCAGAGGACCCTGACCGGGCCCTCGGTCCTGGACTTGAAGAAGATCCGGACATATTCGTGGAGCTGATAAACCGGTAGTTCTATCAATTGAGCTGTGATAATGCCATGGTGGCCATTACGGCCTACTATCCTAGACTGCTTCCTGCGTCGCATGTAAGAAAAACCAAAAATCCCAACTCCAAAAACTAGGATCCCCTTTTAGACACTTCACCTACCATATACATATGGTGTTTTTACAGGGAAGGCATTCGGGACGCCATGCCGAACCCGCAGCAACTCGCCAACAAGAGGCACCGAGGCCAGGCAAGCCAAAAAGAAAGGCAGTCAGGACGGAGACGCCGACGCAGAGGTATGACAGAAACCCCGCTCCGTGGTTGTCGTCTTTATTGAAATGTAATGACGTCCATGTTTCTTTTACAGAAAAAATGCTCACCGGAATATGTCCGGTGAGGCTGCCGATCACGCTTCCACCAGTCGGGCTCCAGGACCGTACATAGAGGCAGAAGCCGACATGGGGCGGACGCCGGATACTCTCCCTACAGAGGATGCGGATAGGCTATCTGCTACAAATTCAGAAGTGGAGAGCGCCATGAATCATAGACGCCGCCGGGCCGTACTCCGCGATGCTTGCTTTTCACCAGAGGCATGTGATGCCTTCAATTCTGGAGAGGCATACCTCCCTGCTGCTCAAGATGGTCTAGCCAGAGCCACGGACTAGTATGTAAGAGATGTACGGGTAAGTAAATCTGACGATTATATGTATCAGTAGCCCCTGAGACTTGAAACAGTTAGCAGAACTGATTTAAGGATCATCGTGTTGTGCAGGTTCTTACAGAGAAGAATAGTCGACTGTCACAGGAGCTGGAGGAATGCAAGACCCAACTTCGGGCTGCTGTTGCCGCATTGAAGGAACCGAAAAAGTCCCCAGCTGGTAACGTTTCTTTCAAAGAATAATAGGTACCGTATAGCATGTGGCATGGCTGCAGGTCTAACAATAGATGTTTGCAGATGAATCTGAAGAGAATCCGGAGGAGTAGCACGCCGTACGACAGCTAAAGGCTGGCGAACGCGTGCTGACTGAGGTCAGGCGGGAGAAAAACAATCTCCAAGATGCCAATACCAAGCTGAGCGTGGAACTGAAAGATGTTCGAGCCCAGCTTGCGGACTCCGAGAAGGAGAATAAGCGGCTTCGACGTGGCATATTTAGTAAGTGCTTGAACGAACCCTTAATGAAGGGGACGGCAGAGAAGCCAGCTAACAGAGTTATGTCTGCAGGTATGCTGACAGGTCGTCCCGCGGAGGAGATGCCCGGGTCTACGGGTGATCTTCTATTCGAGCTCTCACAACTACACGAACAAGTTCGGCAGGTGATACAACGCATTGCCCAGGCCTTGTGGCCATCCGTCTCCCTGCCAGAAGGCGTTGGAGAGCTTGTGGAGAAGCTCAAGGGAGCGCGGCGGCGCTTATGATTATGGAAGATATCTGCCTGCCGTCAAGGTGCCAGGGAAGCCTGGGCCATGGTGAAGACGCGGTATACCAAGGCTGACCCAAATCAGATGGCTGAGGTCGGACCTCTGGGGCCCGACGGGAATGTGATCCTCGTTAGCTTAGTTTATGGGCAAGTGAATTAGCCGCAAAATATTCCCAACAGGATTGTAGGCTAGACCGCCTGTTGGATGGTATAGAAGAGGAATTTAGTCAGTCTACATGACTATGTAATTAAATTGACATGTATAATGCCTTCTAGCCGGATTGTAGATCATTTGTCATGGCGGACCTTTTCGCTGCAACCTCGGGACCCGATAGTCCAAAGTGTATCCGAATACCCGCTCAGTTATATAAGAACCGGGGTATGCATGGAGACCAAGCGTAGGGGTCATTAGTGCTTGAACAGACAAGTGCCAAACTAGTTATGTTATATTACATGGGTAGTAAGAAACATCTTCCAGGGAGAATAGTTCCGTTAAGGGTTCCTTTCCCTGGGTACGCATGCCCTAAAGTGCATGTCCTGACTGCGAGGGGAAACGCAGGAAAAAACATCTGGGGGCATGTATGGAAAATAAATAAATAAAAATCATCTTTTGTTCGCCAACCGAATATTCCCTTAAGAACACTAGCTTTCAGCTTCACCCAGTCTGAGGTACACATCTGGCTGACCCGGCAGTAACAATCGCAAAGGTGCTCCCCTTATGCCCTAGCCGAATTAACGGGAACGTAGGGCATAAATACAAGATCCAGGCAACCCAGCTTGGCCAAAACTTAAGTCATATCGATGCATATAGTGGCGAAGAAAAGGTACATGCGGAAGAATAACACATGTGCGGGGCGTGAAGCCCGGATAGATAATTAAGCTTCTGTGTAAGAAGCCCCCAGGTATAATGAGCGCGGTTAGCACATCTATAATGTGCAAGCGAGGCACAAGGTGGCCCTTGAAGGCCTAGAGAAAGAGAAAAAGAAAGAAAGAGGAAAAAGACAGATAATGTATATGCAAAAAATGGACAGAGGAAGGAGACGAACATAGAGTCCGGCACTAGGCGTAGAATCTTCGGAGTTTGGCGGCGTTCCATGGGTTCGGCTCAAGTCTATTATTCGGTGCATCCCGCAGACGGTACGCCCCACCGGTCAGAACTTGGTCAATAATGAAGGGACCTTCCCATTTGGGCTCAAGCTTGGACCTTTTCTTCTCCGGCAGGCGTAGAACTAACTCGCCAACGTTATAAGTTTTGGCCTGTACTTCTCTGCTTTGGTATCTGCAAGCCTGTTACTGATAAAATGCGGAACGGGCTTTTGCCACATCACGCTCCTCCTCCAGGGTGTCCAGACTGTCCTGCCGATCGAGCTCGGCTTCTCTCTCTTCGTACATGCGCACTCGAGGTGAGTCATAAATTATGTCGCAGGGCAAAACTTCCTCTGTGCCGTACACCATAAAGAAGGGTGTATATCTGGTAGTGCGATTCGGCGTGGTCCGCAGCCCCAGAGTACGGAGTCGAGCTCCTCTACCTAGTGCATGTTAGACTCCTTTAAGGACCGCACTAATCTGGGTTTAATGCTGCTCATGATAAGATCATTTGCTCGCTCAACTTGGCCGTTGGTTTGTGGGTGATAGACGGAAGCATAATCGAGCTTGATGCCCATGTTGCTACACCAGAGTTTTACCTTGTCGGCCATGAAGTTCGTGTCGTTGTCCGTGATGATGCTGTGGGGGACGCCATAACGGTGTACAACCCCGGATATGAAGTCTATCACAGGTCCGGATTCAGCTATTTTAACAGGTTTGGCTTCTATCCATTTGGTGAATTTATCTACCATGACCAATAAGTATTTTTTCTTATGGGTTCCCCCTTTAAGGGGTCCAACCATGTGAAGCCCCCAGACCACGAAAGGCCAGGTAATGGGGATTGTTTGGAGGGCGGTGGGTGGCATATGGCTTTGGTTTGCAAACAGCTGGAAACCGGCGCAGCGTCGGACCAAGTCATGCGCGCCTGTCCGGGCCGTTGGCAAATAAAAACCTGTGCGGAATGCCTTGCTTACAAGGGCCCGGGCTGCCGCGTGGTGGCCACCGAGTCCGGCATGAATTTCTGCCAACAGCTTCCGCCCTTCCTCTTCGGAGATGCACCTTTCAAGGACTCCGGTAGTGCTTTTCTTATACAGCTCTCCCTCGTGGACCCTGTAGGCTTTAGATCGCCACACTATGCAGCATGCCTCATTTTGGTCCTCGGGGAGTTCCTGCCTAGTTAGGTAGGCCAAGAATGGTTCTGTCCATGGGGCGATGACGACCATTATTACGTGGGCTGAAGGTGTTATTTCGGTGGCAGAGCCTCCGATTATGTCAGAGTGTTCGGTATCAGGCGTTTTGTCCGGGTCCGGACTGTTGTTACCGGTGTCCCCCTCCCATACCACCGATGGTTTAAACAACCTCTCCAAAGAGATGTTGGGGGGACCGCGTCGCATTTTGCGCCGATGCGGGCGAGGATATCTGCCGCCTGATTGTTTTCCCGAGCCACATGGTGAAATTCGAGCCCCTCGAACCGAGCTGACATCTTTAGGACGGTGTTTCGATAGGCCGCCATCTTCGGATCCTTGGCATCAAAGTCTCCATTTATTTGGGGTATTGCGAGGTTCGAATCCCCATGCACCTCCAGGCGTTGAATGCCCATGGAGAGTGCTATCCAAAGACCATGCAACAGGGCTTCGTATTCGCCTGCGTTGTTGGAGTCTGTATGCAGTATTTGCAGTACGTACTGAACGGTATCTCCGGTTGGGGATGTCAGGACGACGCCAGCCCCCAGACCGGCTAGCATTTTGGAGCCGTCGAAGTGCATGATCAAATTGGAGTATGCGCCGTACTCTTTAGGGAGTTCGGATTCCGTCCATTCGGCGACAAAGTCGGCCAATACTTGCGATTTAATGGCTCACCGAGGTTTGTATGTTATGTTGAATGGGAGGAGCTCAATGGCCCATTTGGCAATCCGGCCCATGGCGTCGCGGTTGTTTATAATATCATTAAGTGGCACTTCCGAGGCTACTGTAATTGAACACCCTTGAAAGTAGTGTCACAGCTTTCGGGATGCCATGAATACCGCATAGACTATCTTTTGATAATGTGGGTACCATTATTTGCATGGAGTGAGGATAGTGGATACATAATATACCGGCTTTTGAAGAGGGAATTTATGTCCGTCAGCTTCTCGTTCGACAACGAGCACTGCGCTTAGAACTTGATGAGTTACCGCAATGTAAAACAACATTGGTTCGCCGATGTTTGGCGCGGCCAAGATTGGGTTGGTTGCCAGTATGGCTTTTATTTCTTCCAATCCGGCTGTGGCAGCGTCCATCCACTCAAAGTGTTCGGTGCGCTGAAGGAGGCGATAAAGGGGTAATGCCTTTTCTCCTAAGCGGGAGATAAAGCGGCTTAGAGCCGCTACACATCCAGTTAATTTCTGGATTTGTTTGAGGTCCGTTGGGGTAGCCAACTGTGACAGAGCTCGGATTTTGGCGGGATTAGCTTCAATTCCTCTACTGGAGACAATGAAGCCCAGGAGCTTTCTGGCTGGTACGCTGAAAACGCATTTTTCTGGATTGAGCTTGATGTCGTATGTTCGGAGGTTGTCGAATGTGAGCCTCAAGTCGTCTATTAGAGAGTCGACGTGTTTGGTTTTAACGACCACATCATCTACGTATGCCTCTACTGTTTTGCCGATCAGTTTCTCCGGACATGTCTGGATCATGCGCTAATATGTTGCGCCGGCGTTTTTGAGCCCAAAAGGCGTTGTGTTGAAACAGAAAGGGCCGTATGGTGTGATAAATGTCGTTGCGGCTTGGTCGGACTCCGCCATCTTGATTTGGTGGTAGCCGGAGTATGCGTTGAGGAAACACAATGACTCGTGTCCTGCGGTAGCATCGATAATTTGATCGATGTGGGGGAGGGGGAAGGGATCCTTTGGGAAGCCTTGTTGAGGTCCTTGAAATCGACACATAGGCGCCAGGATTTGTCCTTCTTTGGTACCATCACCAGGTTTGCTAGCCAGTCCGGGTGTTTTATTTCTCTAATGAATCCGGCCTACAATAACATGGCTAGTTCCTCTCCCATAGCCTGTCTCTTAGGTTCAGAGAAACGCTGAAGAGCCTGCTTGACCGGCTTGAATCCCTTCAGGAGATTGAGACTGTGCTCGGCCAGCCTGCGTGGGATTCCTGGCATGTCTGAGGTGTGCCAGGCGAATATGTCCTAATTCTCGCACAGGAACTCTCGTAGTGTAGCGTCCACGGTGGGGTTTAACTGTGCCCCGATGGAGGCTATTTTTGTAGGGTCCATTGGGTGGACTTGGAATTTGACTATTTCGTCCGCTGGTTTAAAAGAGGTGGACTTGGATCTCTTGTCAAGTATTACGTTGTCCCTGTCCACCGTGGAGCGTAGCGTAGTTAATTCCTTGGCCGAGAGGGCTTCGGATAATGCCTCGAGGGCCAATGCGGCTGTTTTGTTTTCGGCGCGGAGTGCTGTGTCCGGATCACTAGCGAGAGTGATGATTCCGTTGGGCCCAGGCATTTTGAGCTTCATGTACCCATAATGGGGTATGGCTTGGAAGATCGTGAATGCCTCCCGTCCTAAAAGGGCATGGTATCCACTATTGAACGGGGCCACTTGGAATGTAATTTCTTCGGACCTATAGTTCTCTGGTGTGCCGAATACCACATCTAGTGTGATTTTCCCAGCATAGCGTGCTTCCCTACTGGGGATGATTCCTCTGAACGTTGTTCTGCTTTGCTCAATGCGGTTCCAGTCTATTTCCATTTTTTTGAAGAGTTTCCTCATAGATGAGGTTTAATCCACTTCCGCCGTCCATGAGTACTTTGGTGAGTCGAAAGCCGTCCACAATTGGACTGAGGACCAGTGCAGCTGGTGCTTGGGCAGTTTGGAATTTAGGTTCGTCACTGGCATTGAAGGTAATAGCCGTGTCACTCCATGGATTCATTGCTGCTACGTGGCAGATTTCGGCGAGGCTGCGGAGTGTTCGCTTGCGCCTATTATTTGATGCGAAGGTTTCAAAAACTGTTAATACTGCATTGTTATCCACGGGATGGTGCTCTGTGGCATTTGGGATAAGAAGACCCTCACCACTTTTGGCCACCTGCCGGAGTATCCAACATGCTCTAAGGCTGTGCGTTGGTATGGTATCTGCTGTGCTATGAATTTTGCAGGGTCCGTTAAGCCATCCCTCCAATACGGTTCCATGCCCTGTAGATGGTTTTTGTTTCTTTGTAACAAACTCGGGTGTCTTATGATAGTGCACCCTTTTACTTCGGACTGGGTGTATATTCTTAGCCAAATTATCCCAAAATTTAGTTTCGGTTTTCCAGGAGCTTTCCATCGCACAGTACTTTCGTACTGTGGACGCCAAGTCAGTGAAGCGTGATATGTCACGGCGACTTAAGGCATTAAGGATTCCCTTGTCTGTGCAATTATTGCAGAAAAATGAGACTGCGTCTTCCTCGCGATAGTCCTTAACCTTGTTCATCACAAGGAGGAATCTGGCCCAATAATGATGTACTGTTTCATGGGGCTCTTGCCTGATGTGGGAAAGATCGTTTATGTCTGGGTGGGTGGGTGGAATTGAGTCCGAACCCCTGCCCAATCTGAGACAAGGGGCCGAGGTGTTTCCAATATTGGAATTTCGGGTTCCGGTATGTTGCCCGATAAGTCTGGCCCGCTGCCTGACTCTAGGTTCAGGGCCTGGGTGGTGTCCTCCCGTAAACGGGTATCCGGCTCGAAGAGCTCAGGAATCCGGACATAGTTAGTCCTCAAGATAGAATAGGAATCGCCGCATTGTTCCTCCACCACCGCAACATGGTGGGTGACAGGTGGAGAGTTAATCTCCCATTGATGGGGTTTAAGCCCAATCCGATCATAGTCTGTAGCGACTCCCAAGGCGGCGATGCGATCCAAGAGCTCGTTTAGGGAAGAGAGCTCCATTGGATCATCTGCTCAGCAAATTCTGAGCCGACGTGGAGGTTGTTTTCAATGACCCGAGAAGTCATCGTCGGGGCAGCAACTGAACGGGCGGTTATGATGAAACTGCCTAGCCGGAGAGTTTGGCCGACAGCCAGGGCTCCCCCGGCGGTGATGTTGTTCTTAACAACGAGATGAGGCATCCTTCCTTATGGTGACGACACAGAGGAACTCTCAATGAAAGCACCAATGTCGGTGTCAAAACCGGCGGATCTCGGGTAGGGGGTCCCGAACTGTGCATCTAAGGCGGATGGTAACAGGAGGCACGTGACACGATGTTTTACCCAGGTTCAGGCCCTCTTGATGGAGGTAAAACCCTACGTCCTGCTTGATTATTCTTGATAATATATGTAGTACAAGAGTTGATCTACCACGAGATCGGAGAGGCTAAACCCTAGAAGCTAGCCTCTGGTATGATTGTATGTTGTCCTATGGACTAAAACCCTCCGGTTTATATAGACACCGGAGGGGGCTAGGGTTACACAAGGTCAGTTACAAAGGAGGAGATATACATATCCGTATTACCTAGCTTGCCTTCCACGCCAAGTAATGTCCCATCCGGATATGGGACGAAGTCTTCAATCTTGTATCTTTATAGTCCAACAGTCCGGCCTTTCCTAGTAGAAGTACGAGCCCTACCAAGTAGTAGGAGAGGAAGGAAGGAGGGGAGAGGGAGGAAGGAAAGGGGGGCCGGCCCCCCTCCCAATTCGAATTGGGCTTGGGGGGCGTGCCTCCCTCTTTTCCCTTCCCTCTCCTCTATTCCACTCAGGCCCAATAAGGCCCATATACAACCCGGGGGGTTCCAGTAAACTCCCGGTACTCCGGAAAATTGCCCGAACCACTCGGAACCATTCCGATGTCCAAATATAGGCTTCAAATATATCGATATTTATGTCTCTACCATTTCGAGACTCCTCGTCATGTACGTGATCAAATCTGGGACTACGAACTACCTTCGGTACATCAAAACACATAAACTCGTAATACCGATCGTCACCGAACGTTAAGTGTGCGGACCCTACGGGTTCGAGAACCATGTAGACATGACTGAGACTCATCTCCGGTCAATAACCAATAGCGGAACCTGGATTCTCATATTGGTTCCTACATATTCTACGAAGATCTTTATCGGTCAAACCGCAAAACGGTATACGTTGTTCCCTTTGTCATTGGTATGTTACTTGCCCGAGATTCGATCGTCGGTATCTCAATACCTAGTTCAATCTCGTTACCGGCAAGTATCTTTACTCGTTCTGTAATGCAACATCCCGTAACTAACTCATTAGTCACATTGCTTGCAAGGCTTATAGTGATGTGCATTACCGAGAGTGCCCAAAGATACCTCTCTGACAATCAGAGTGACAAATCCTAATCTCGATCCATGCCAACTCAACAAACACCATTGGAGACATTTGTAGAGCACCTTTATAATCACCCAGTTACGTTGTGACATTTGGTAGCACACAAAGTCTTCCTCCGGTATTCCGGAGTTGCATGATCTCATGGTCATAGGAACATGTATAGTTATGGAGAAAGCAAAAGCAACAAACTAAATGATCATCGTGCTAAGCTAACGGATGGGTCAAGTCAATCACATCATTCTCTAATGATGTGATCCCGTTAATCAATTGACAACTCATATGTATGGTCAGGAAACATAACCATCATTGATTCAATGGGCTAGTTAAGTAGAGGCAAACTAGTGACACTTTGTTTGTCTATGTATTCACAGATGTACTAAGTTCCCGATTAATACAATTCTAGCATGGATAATAAACATTTATCATGATATAAGGAAATATAAATAACAACTTTATTATTGCCTCTAGGGCATATTTCCTTCAGTCTCCCACTTGCACTAGAGTCAATAATCTAGTTCACATCGTCATGTGATTTAACACCAATAGTTCACATCTTTATGTGATTAGCTCACATCTCCATGTGACTAACACCCAAAGGGTTTACTACAGTCAATAATCTAGTTCACATCACTATGTGACTAACACCCAAAGAGTGATCATGTTTTTTTGTGAAAGAAATTTAGTCAACGGGTCTCCCACATTCAGGCCATATATATTTTGCAAATTTTCTATGCCTACAATACTTTGCACGGAGCTACTCTAGCTAATTTCTCCCACTTTCAATATGTATCTAGATCAAGACTTAGAGTCATCCAGATCGGTGTCAAATCTTGCATCGACATAACTCTTTACGACGAACTCTTTGTCACCTCCATAATCGGGAAACATTTCCTTATTTCACTAAGGATATTTTTGACCGATGTCCAGTGATCCACTCCTGGATCACTATTGTACCTCCCTGCTAAACTAATAGCAAGGCACACATCAGGTCTGGTACAAAACATTGCATACATGATGGAGCCTCTGGATGAAGCATAGGGAACATCTTTCATTTTCTCTCTATCTTCTGCAGTGGTCGGGCATTGAGTCTGACTCGACTTCACACCTTGTAACACCGGCAAGAACCCTTTCTTTGCTTGATCCATTTTGAACTTCTTCAAAACTTTATCAAGGTATGGGCTTTGTGAAAGTCCAATTAAGCGTCTTCATCTATCACTATAGATCTTGATGCAGCTTCGCTGTCATGGAATTGCCACGGCAGATATCCTAGTGTGAGGACTTAGTCGTGAGGCCAACACATCTTTGTAGTAGCTTGAGAGGAGTTGAGCGGAATCGAGAGACGCAACACAAGACAAAGATTTAGACAGCTTCGGGCCCGGGAAACATCATCCGGTAATAGCCCTACATGCTATTTGAGGCTAGATCTCATTATCATTACGAGGGAGTCGCCGTAAACCGGCTCTCCTCTAATTGTGTCTAGCCCTAGAAATTGTTTCTTGCTCTGTCCTCCTTTGAGGAGCCCTGCCCCTCCTTATATATGTTGAAGGGGCGGGTTACATGTGGAGTCCAACTCGGACTTTAACTTAAACTATTTTGACTTCCCTTCCTGGGCCTCTTAACATCTGCTGGTTTAACATTGTCTGCCGGTTTAACACCAGCCGGTTTACCGTCTGTCTTAGCCATCTGTCTTGACTCTCTGTCTTAACTCTCCGCTGGTTTACCATCCGCCGGTTTACCAAGTCCCAGCCGGTTTACAACTCCAGCCGGGTCATACCGCGGGGTATATCCCCGACATTAGCCCCCAGTTTAATTTGGATTTATCCATGTTAAACTGATCCAAAGCATCTTTAAATCCTTGTCATTTCCTTGTAGAAAATCCGAGTCAATAGACCAGCTTCATAATCAACTTGCTGACATTGGTTTGTCATAGATAAATATTGTGAAGAATAACTCCTTTGACTTCAGCTCCCAATGCTTAACAAAAATATTGGCCTTTGAAATACTCATCTGATCTGCAGCCGGTTTAAGAATGTAGAACTTGCCGGTTTGAGAATGTAAAACTGTGCCGGTTTAAGACTTGAACTTGCCGGTTTGAGAATGTAAACTGTGCCGGTTTAAGACTTGAACTTGCCGGTTTATCATTACCGGTTTATAAATATTGATGGCACCAGGTCATAATTGTAGTTAACATCAAGCTTGAAAATATACCTCTTATATGCCTATCACTTGTAGCCCCCAAGTCTTACGAAGGTAACATAGCAACAGCTTAAGACTTGCTTCAATATGAATGTCACAATCTTGAAGAAATCCAGGTTGTTCATTTCAATCACCAGTCAGAACTGAGTATTCCACATATGTAGCCCCCAAGTGCCGGGTTGTCATGCTTGCAGCAACCTGGGACTTGAAATTGCTAACCTCCAAGGGTCGGGTTATTATGCAATAATGAGCAGAGACTTTGTAAATATGATCATGTAAACTTGAGCAGCAATATGTAGCCCCCAAGAGCCGGCTCAATAAGATAGTATTGAGCTGGGACATGATATATTCTTCAATGAAAATAACATCATATGATGTAACCCCCATCATGGGTCTTGAACCCACGTCCACAAGGTTAAGAGCCTTGTGCTTTACCAACTGAGCAGTGGATCCTTCAATAATAGATGAAAATCCGTGTACCTTGAATTGTTGACAGGAGCAATTGGTAGCCTCAAGGGCCGGCTCATTATGATGTGATGAGTCGGGTCTTCAATAAGGTGAGCAAACAATGACTTTGCATTAGCCCCCAAGTGTCATGGTCCATGCTTGCAGTGACATGAGACTTGTATATTTGATGTAATCTCAACTGAAATAATGTAGCCCCCAAGTGCCGGGTCGTAAGCCTACAGCAACTTGGGACTATTCCTTTGTAGAATAAATCATACCTATTGATAAAATAGTATCCAGTGCGCTGAAGTGACTTTGAAAACCTCAATCATAATATTGGTTATTGATAACCATAAAAATCCAGCCATGTTGGCTATTTGTATATTTGAATAATATAATCCAATGATTTATGAGCGCATGATTCCAGTGGCGCAATCCAAATATATACTGGCGACTTATAGTCGAAAGCCAGGCCGGGTCAATAAACACCGGATTATAAGTGATTATGCACTGACAACTTGTAGTTGAAAGTCGAGCCGGGTTAAAGATCACCGGGTTAATTTGATGACTGCTAGTCATGCCGGGTCGAGAGACGCCGGTTCAACATAAAATTTATCAAAAGAGAAAAAATCTTGACAAAGGCAAATAAAACCGTGTAGTCGAGGCTTTTCAAGGGCTGCGATGCCCAAATTCGAGGCTTTTCATGGGCTGCCAGGCCGCTGAGTTAAACCATTTGACAAAGCCTTTTAAGATGGGCCTCCAACTAACCAATCGTCATTTTAACTTTGACAAGTTCAGGGTCTCAATGAGAGTAACTGTCAAACATTCGGCGGGTCATGCCAGGATTACCTGGATAGGAGTGGCTTACTTAATGAAGGCAGGTTAACCCGAGGTTTTGCGTGAATACACCAGGCTTCCAAGCCATGGGTCGATACCCGGTTACAAGGGTCCTTTCAAACTCTTTGGTATTTTACGCAAAGAGCCCCCAAGTAACTTTGTGACCTGTGCTCAATGGGTGCCTATGTTTGAGTTGTGCTTTAGCAACAATACTCTCTTTGGCCCCTTGGGTGTGAAGCTCCCAAGCTTTGTTGTGGCGTGATAGCCGGATTAATGGACAGAACTCCTCTTTGTAAGCTCAAGCCCCCATGTAACCAATAATATGATAAGCCAATAAGGCGGTATACCCATGTTTGAACTGTGCATCATGGCAACAGGTCCTCTTCGGCAACCTTTAACTTTTTGCAAGAGATAAATTCTTCTTGAACCGGAAATTCTTAAACCGGATACTGAGAGCTTCAAAGCTTTGTGGGAGACATCTTCCCCTGGAACCGGCTATTAAACCGGATCCTTCGTTTTAAGTCGGAAATTTTCTGACGGTCTTTAAATTTGCACCAATATGGCGGTTTAGGGTCCTGCATTAGATAACATGGTGAAGCTGAAATTAATCACGGCCGAGTCGGCCACGACATTGTAAACCGGTGCAGACGAGCGAGTCAATCGCAGGCGCAGTCCCGGCTAGTTGATGTAGACCAGGTCGCGATAGAAGGACGATGAAAGACGTCCGCGACTTCAGAGGCGGCATAAACAGATGAGTCGGCCGCGGCGTTGTAAGCCGGTGCAGGAGCAAGAGTCGGCCGCAGCATTAGAAATGGCACGGACTCAGGTGAGTTATCCGTGGTGTTGTAATCCGGTTCAGTTGCGAGATACAGCCATTGCGTTATAAACCGGTGTAGGAGCCCATCGAGTAACGCGACACGGACAACCATTTGTGCTGAATGATGTTGGCGCGCCTCCATCTCCGCAATACAACAACACCTTTGTAATGAATAATTTACCTGTGTATAAAGACATCATAGAGCAATGTAAAGGTGCCAACAGGATGTAAAAATATACCGATAAAAATATAAAGGAGGGACAACACCTGATTTTGTTAAGTGACAGCTCCAACTGCAGACTCGGCGCCTCATAATATTTAACCAGATTTATTAAGCGGCCCTGTTTTTGTCTTTTATCTGCAATTGCTGGAATTTGGTCTGTGTATCTACCGTTTAAACCAATGATTTTCTGCATGGCAGTTTTTGCGTAAGTACTAACGGCGCTTCGCTTTGCTCCTCATGCAATCTTGTCATCTCATGGAACCACGGGTTGAACCGTATAAAACAGTGGAACACGAGTACGCAAAAGTGCTTGCTTCCGAGGTTGCACCCGCGGTCGTGAACCGGCAAGGCGGAGGGCAACCCGGAGTAGTGAGACGCGCGAGGTGGTTTAGGATTCAAGCGGACCAACACCGTTGCTGTTCAAGCAGAGGCACCGCCGGGTCACGCCCTCGGCGGTTTTCCAGGAAAAGGCACCGGTAGAGCAAAACCGGTCACTGGGCGGCGCAAGGCGGCTCGTACGGCGGCGATTTAGCCGCAAAGGCCGGGCGAGGCAGGGGCGAGTCATGGCAGCAGCTTGCGGCGTATGTAGCAGCAGCAGCAGGAGGTGAGGCACAATCGAACCGGCGGCCGGTTGGTGAGGCGACCCAGAGGAGGCGAAGCGTGGCCGAACCGGCGGCGGTTTGGAGGAGTGAAATGAAGGCGCGCCCCTCCAAGGCGGGCCGCAGCAGCAGCTTGGTGCGTCGGTGATGGCGGCTCAGCAGCACAAGGCCGGCGAACGTCTAGTCCTCGCAGGATGGCCAGGAGGAGGTTAGGCCCGTGAAGACGACGGGTACGACCCGGCGGCCGCTTACTTCAGCTCATGGAGAAGGGCGTGACGGCTGTTAGTTCACGGGGCGCGGCGGTTTGGAACAGAGTAAGTCCGTGGGGTGAACCAGCGAGGTGAATCGTAGCGGCAATGTCAGGACCCAGGCCGGCAATCGAAAGTACAACGACTCAGATGCAACCTTGTGTGTGACGGCAGTGATCCAACGGAGGTGAGGCGGAGGCGATCCAAGAACGGCCGCTTCACGGCGCTGAAGGCCGAGCACTGGGTAATCGATGAATCGGCGGGAGGTGGCCGGGTCAGCTTGGCACTGCTGAGGAGGCATCCAGCATTGCGAGACAACAGCTTTAAGGTCCCCGGCGACGGATTAAGTCATTGCGGTAGAGGACGCAGGAACCGGCAGGCGAGCGCGCGGGACGGAGGAGGAGCCACCGAGGCGGAGGTGACTTAGCAGCGCGGGACGGAGTGGCTCTGCTACGGCGGCGGGATGGAAAAGCATGGTCGTGACCATGTTAGTGCGGCCACACAGAGGAGGCAAGACGCACCGGCGGCTGTGCCGCAAGAGGCCAGTAAGCGAGGTGAGACAGCGATGAGGCTGATGTGGAGCGGCTCGGTGCTGCGCTAGCCCCACGCATAGTGTGCTGGCCCGGTTCGAGGCGAAGCGAGGCCGAGGCGGGCCACAGCAGTAGCTCGGCACGCCAGCGAGGCCGGTTCAGGCGTGACTGGTTTGGCGAGGCGGCGGCATAAAGCGGAAGCTCGAGGCCACTGTGACTCGGATGCAAAATGCGATGCGGGCAGGTCCGAGGAGGAACGGAGGTACGTGGAGGAGCCGTAGACTTGGTGGAAACAGACCCGCGGCGACAGCTTCGACGAGGCGTAAAGCGGCGTCGTCGACGGAACCCAGCCGGTTCAAGGCGTGGCGGCGGTTTGAGGCGGCAGAGGACCGCGGCGGGCCGATGTGGCGGCAGGCCAGCGAATGCGATCCGTCGGCCGGGCCATGGCCTCCCTGTGTTCATCGCCGTTTTAATCCGTCTGCAGCATGCCCGGCCGGGTCAGCGGTGGAGCAGGAGAACCAGAGGTAGATCTCAGACGGCCACACCATCGACCCGCCGCGGAGTAACTAAAAGAATGAGTTGGGTCCGCCCGCGCCAAGACGGTTTGAGGCGAGGATGTTGGTCTTGGACGAAGCGGACGGCGGGTCGAAGCACACTCCAGCCATGCAGTGTCAATCCGGCGAGGTGAGCTGGGTCATACCAGCGCTAGGCCCGTCTGAAGCTGGAGACTCACCACGAGGCCCGTGTGAGGGCGGCTCACACCAACAGTATAGCAGCAGCGCGGGCTGCGACCGGCGACTTGATGAGGAACATGATGCTCGGGGGTGACTCAGAGATGGAGTTAGGTGGCGACTCGGAGGTGGAGACGGCCGGCGATGCCGGGTCGGCTTGAAGCGCGGCGGCGCGGCGGCTTTCCATATGGGTGAGATGGCCGCGGAGGGACGAGGCACTCACAGGCGAAGGCATCGGAGGCTCAAGGCAACGCGCCGGAGTTGAAAGCGCCCGGCAGCTCAGACCGGAGATTGAGGCGGCCGGCTACTTGAGGTCGTACCCGCGGCCGTGGGCTATCAGCGCCGGCGGAAGTAAACCACCAGCCGAACGCAATGCAAGGTCGACAACGGGGCGGGTCAACGACGGAGCCCGAGTCCGAGGACAATTTGCTCCCAGGTCGTGGCCCCTTTCCTTCGTCCCCTTTTTTTTCTTTTTCTTTTTGATCTTCACGTGGGTACATGGGTTTCTGACTCTCTGTACTCAGGCTATTTTCTCTTTTTGTTCGTAAACCGGACAAATATCAGCAGTTGATTTACGCCAATTAGTCTCGGATTAGTCCCAGCAGCAAACATCAATCTGTTGGATTGACAGATCATTACGAACACCTGCGGCGGCGCATAAGCTGAAACCCTAGCTTCTCTTGTATCTGAATTTTGTATATGCCGCCGCTGAAAACTTCTTTGATCTTGATGGATGAACTTGTAGTCGATATGAATCCTTCCATGCTGAATCTTTCTTCATCCGAAAATTTGCAAACCTCTCAATCCCTTGAAGAGAACCCTTCAAGAACTCAACACCACCGTGTGCAGGCCCCACGGTGGGCGCCAACTGTCATGGAATTGCCACGGCAGATATCCTAGTGCGAGGACTTAGTCGTGAGGCCAACGCATCTTTGTAGTAGCTTGAGAGGGGTTGAGCGGAATCGAGAGACGCAACACAACACAAAGATTTAGACAACTTCGGGCCCCGGGAAACATCATCCGGTAATAGCCCTACATGCTATTTGAGGCTAGATCTCATTATCATTACGAGGGAGTCGCCGTAAACCGGCTCTCCTCTAATTGTGTCTAGCCCTAGAGATTGTTTCCTGCTCTGTCCTCCTTTGAGGAGCCCTGCCCCTCCTTATATATGTTGAAGGGGCGGGTTACATGTGGAGTCCAACTCGGACTTTAACTTAAACTATTTTGACTTCCCTTCCTGGGCCTCTTAATGTCTGCTGGTTTAACATTGTCTCCCGGTTTAACATTGTCTGCCGATTTAACATTGTCTACCGGTTAAACACTACCCAGTTTACCGTCTATCTTAGCCATCTGTCTTGACTCTCTGTCTTAACTCTCCGCCGGTTTACCAAGTCCCAGCCGGTTTACAACTCCAGCCGGGTCATACCGTGGGGTATATCCCCGACATTCGCCGAGGTCTTTCATTGAAAAACTCTTATTCAAGTATCCTTTTATGCTATCCAGAAATTCTATATCATTTCAAATCAACAATAGGTCATCCACATATAATATTAGAAATGCTACAAAGCTCCCACTCACTTTCTTGTAAATATAGGCTTGTCCAAAAGTCTGTATAAAACCATATGCTTTGATCACACTATCAAAACGTTTATTCCAACTCCGAGATGCTTGCACCAGTCCATAGATGGATCGCTGGAGCTTGCACACTTTGTTAGCTCCCTTTGGATCAACAAAACCTCCGGGTTGCATCATATACAACTCTTCTTGCAGAAATCCATTCAGGAATGCAGTCTTTACATCCATTTGCCAAATTTCTTAATCATAAAATGCGATAATTGCTAACATGATTCGGATGAACTTAAGCATCGCTATGGGTGAGAAGGTCTCATCGTAGTCAACTCCTTGAACTTGTCGAAAACCTTTCGCAACAAGTAGAGCTTTGTAGACAGTAACATTACCGTCAGAATCAGTCTTCTTCTTGAAGATCCATTTATTCTCTATGGCCCGCCGATCATCAGGCAAGTCATCCAAAGTCCATACTTTGTTCTCATACATGGATCCCATCTCAGATTTCATGGCCTCAAGCCATTTTGTGGAATCTGGGCTCATCATCGCTTCCTCATAGTTCATAGGTTCGTCATGGTCAAGTAACATGCCTTCCAGAATAGGATTACCGTACCACTCTGGTGCGGATCTTACTCTGGTTGACCTATGAGGTTCGGTAGTAACTTGATCAGAAGTTTCATGATCATCATCATTAGCTTCCTCACTTACTGGTGTAGGAATCATTGGAACTGATTTTAGTGATGTACTACTTTCCAATAAGGGAGAAGGTACAATTACCTCTTCAAGTTATAATTTCCTCCCACTCACTTCTTTCGAGAGAAACTCCTTCTCTAGAAAGGATACATTCTTAGCAACGAATGTCTTGCCTTCGGATCTGTGATAGAAGGTGTACCCAACAGTCTCCTTTGGGTATCCTATGAAGACGCACTACTCCGATTTGGGTTCGAGCTTATTAGTTTGAAACTTTTTCACATAAGCATCGCAACCTCAAACTTTAAGAAATGACAGCTTTGGTTTCTTGCCAAACCATAGTTCATACGGTGTCATCTCAATGGATTTAGATGGTGCCCTATTTAACGTGAATGCATATGTCTCTAATGCCTAACCCCAAAATGATTGCGGTAAATCAGTAAGAGACATCATAGATCGCACCATATCTAGTAAAGTGCGATTATGACGTTCGGACACACCATTACGCTGTGGTTTTCCAAGTGGCATGAGTTGCAAAACTATTCCGCATTATTTCAAATGAAGACAAAACTCGTAACTCAAATATTCTCTTCCACGATCATATCACAGGAAATTTATTTTCTTGTTACGATGATTTTCCACTCCACTCTGAAATTCTCTGAACTTTTCAAATGTTTCAGACATATGTTTCATCAAGTAGATATACCCATATCTGCTCAAATCATCTGTGAAGATCAAAAAATAATGATACCTGTCGCGAGCCTCAACACTTATCGGATCTCATACATCAGTATGTATTATTTCCAATAAGCCAGTTGCTCACTCCATTGTTCCGGAGAATAGAGTCCTATTCATCTTTCCCATGAGGCATGGTTCGCAAGCATCAAGTGATTCATAATCAAGTGATTTCAAAAGTCCATCAGCATGGAGTTTCTTCACGCGCTTTACACCAATACGACCTAAACGGCAGTGCCACAAATAGGTTGCACTATCATCATTAACTTTGCATCTTTTGGCTTCAATATTATGAATATGTGTATCACTATGATCGAGATTCAATAAACCATTCACCTTGGGTGTATGACCACAGAAGGTTTTATTCATGTAAATAGAATAACAATTATTCTTTGACTCAAATGAATAACCGTATTGCAATAAACATGATCCAATCATATTATGCTCAATGCAAACACCAAATAACATTTATTTTAGGTTCAACACTAATCCCGAAGGTAAAGGGAGTGTGCGATGGTGATCTTATCAACCTTGGAATCATTTCCAACACACATCGTCGCCAAGTCCTCAACTAGTCTTTGTTTATTTTGCAACTCCCGTTTTGAGTTACTACTCTTAGCAACTGAACTAGTATCAAATACCGAGGGGTTTGCTATAAACACTAGTGAAGTAAACATCAATAACATGTATATCAAATATACCTTTGTTCACATTGCCATTTCTTACCCGCCAAGTATCTAGGGCAGTTCCACTTCCAATGACCATTTCCTTTGCAATAGAAGCACTCAGTTTCAGGCTTGGGTCTAGCTTTGGGCTTCTTCATGGGAGTGGCAACTTGCTTGCCATTCTTCTTGAAGTTCCCTTTCTTTCCCTTGCCCTCTTACTTGAAACTGGTGGTATTGTCAACCATCAACACTTGATGCTTTTTCTTGATTTCTACCTTCGTCGATTTCAGCACCGCAAAGAGCTTTGGGAATCGTTTCCGTTATCCCTTGCATATTATAGTTCATCACGAAGTTCTAGTAACTTGGTGATAGTAACTAGAGAACTCTTTCAATCACTATCTTATAGGGAAGATTAACACCCACTTGATTCAAGAGATTGTAGTACTCAGACATTGTGAGCAAATGCTCACTCGTTGAGCTATTCTCCTCCATCTTGTAGGCAAAGTACTGTCAGAGATCTCATACCTCTTGATACAGGCATGAGTGATACGTCTCCGTCGTATCTACTTTCCCAAACACTTTTGCCCTTGTTTTGGACTCTAACTTGTATGATTTGAATGGAACTAACCTGGACTGACGCTGTTTTCAGCAGAATTGCCATGGTGTTATTTTATGTGCAGAGAACAAATATTCTCGGAATGACCTGAAACTCCACGGAATATCTTAGAAAAAAATAAAAAATCCTCACCAAAGATGAAGACCAGTCATGCTTGTTTTGGACTCTAACTTGTATCAACATAGCCTTCACGATATTTATGTTCATGGTGGATTATATCCTACTCATGCTTGCATCCAATGTTTATTAATTTTAATGCATGTACATGGCTGTTGTCGCTCTCTAGTTGGTCGCTTCCCAGTCTTTTGCTAGCCTTCACTTATACTAAGTGGGAATACTGCTTGTGCATTCAATCCCTTACCCAAAGTTATTCCAGATGAGTCCACTATACCTTCCTATATGTGGTATCTACCTGCCGTTCCAAGTAAATTTGTATGTGCCAAACTCTAAACCTTCAAATAATCATTCTGTTTTGTATGCTCGAATAGCTCATGTATCAACCTAGGCTGTCCTTATCTTCCGTGTTAGGCGGGTTATTCTCAAGAGGAGTGGACTCCACTCCTCACTCACGAGAAAATGGCTGGTCACCGGGATGCCCAGTCCCATGCTTTATGCAAACTAAATCAAAATTAATTGCAAACAAAACTCCCCCTGGGACCTGATGTATGTTGGAGGCACTCGTTATTTTGAGCAAGCCATGGATTTATGCTTGTTGGTGGAGGGGGAGTATAAACTTTACCATTCTGTTTGGGAACCGCCTATAATGTGTTTAGCATGGAAGATATCGCCATCTCTTAGTTGTTACGTTGACAATGAAAGTATATCGCTCAAAATACAATTTATCTCTATTTCAAAACCGAGCTCTGGCACCTCTATAAATCCCTGCTTCCTCTGCGAAGGGCCTATCCATTTACTTTTATGTTGAGTCATCACCCTCTTATTAAAAAACACTAGCTGGAGAGCACAGTTGTCATTTGCATTCATCACTGTTAGTTTATGTTCGGTATGACTATGATTGGATCTCTTTTACCATGAATTACAATGTCTAGTCAGTCCTTGATCTTTAAAGGTGCTCTGCATTTATGTTTTGCGGTGTCAGAAAGGGCTAGCGAGATACCATCTAATTATATCATATTATGATTGTTTTGAGAAAGTGTTGTCATCCGAGATTTATTATTATGGCTTGCTAGTTGATTATGCTATTGATGTGAGTAATTGTGAGACCTAAGAATTATTGCAAATGTGGTTAGTTATGATCTATGCTGAGAACTTGAATGCTGGCTTGACAAAGTTACAACAACAAGAGCAAACAGAGTTTGTAAAAGTTTTTCTTTCTTTCAGTTTGTCAACTGAATTGCTTGAGGACAAGCAAGGGTTTAAGCTTGGGGGAGTTGATACGTCTCCGTCGTATCTACTTTTCCAAACACTTTTGCCCTTGTTTTGGACTCTAACTTGTATGATTTGAATGGAACTAACCCGGACTGACGCTGTTTTCAGCAGAATTGCCATGGTGTTGTTTTATGTGCAGAAAACAAATATTCCCGGAATGACCTGAAACTCCACGGAACATCTTAGAAAAAACAATAAAAAATCCTCGCCAAAGATGAAGACCAGGGGGCCCACACCCTTCTCACGAGGGTGGGGGGCGCGCCCCCCCTAGGGCGCGCGCCCCTACCTCGTGGGCCCTTGGATGCCCTCCGACGCCAACTCCAACTCTATATATTTGCTTTTGGAGAGAAAAAAAATTAGAGAGTAGAAATCATCGCGTTTTACGACACGGAGCCGCCGCCAATTCCTAAAACCTCTCGGGAGGGCTGATCTGGAGTCCGTTTGGGGCTCCGAAGAGGGGGATTCGTCGCCGTCGTCATCATCAACCATCCTCCATCACCAATTTCATGATGCTCACCGCCGTGCGTGAGTAATTCCATCGTAGGCTTGCTGGACGGTGATGGGTTGGATGAGATTTATCATGTAATCGAGTTAGTTTTGTTAGGGTTTGATCCCTTGTATCCATTATATTCTAAGATTAATGTTGCTATGACTTTGCTATGCTTAATGCTTGTCACTAGGGCCCGAGTGCCATGATTTCAGATCTGAACCTAATATGTTTTCATGAATATATGTGAGTTCTTGATCCTATCTTGCAAGTCTATAGTCACCTACTATGTGTTATGATCCGGCAACCCCGAAGTGACAATAATCGGGACCACTCCCGGTGATGACCATAGTTTGATGAGTTCATGTATTCACTATGTGCTAATGCTTTGTTCCGGTTTCTCTATTAAAAGGAGGCCTTAATATCCCCTAGTTTCCAATAGAACCCCGCTGCCACGGGAGGGTAGGACAAAAGATGTCATGCAAGTTCTTTTTCATAAGCACGTATGACTATATACGAAATACATGCCTACATTACATTGATGAATTGGAGCTAGTTCTGTGTCACCCTATGTTATGACTGTTACATGATGAACCGCATCCGGCATAATTATCCATCACTGATCTGGTGCCTACGAGTTCTCCATATACTGGTTTACGTTTATTTACTTTCCCGCCGCTACTGTTACAATCACTACAAAATACCAAAAATATTACTTTTGCTGTCTTTACTTTTGTTGCTGCTACCACCACTATCATATTACTTTGCTACTAAACACTTTGCTGCAGATACTAAGTTTCCATGTGTGGTTGAATTGACAACTCAGCTGCTAATACTTGAGAATATTCTTTGGCTCCCCTTGTGTCAAATCAATAAATTTGGGTTGAATACTCTACCCTCGAAAGCTGTTGCGATCCCCTATACTTGTGGGTTATCAAGACAAATTTCTGGCGCCGTTGCCGGGGAGCATAGCTCTATTATTTGAGTCACTTGGGATTTATATCTACTGGACACTATGAAGAACTTGAGAGATCCAAAAACCAAGATCTATCCCTCAACTACGAGGGGAGGTAAGGAACTGCCATCTAGCTCTGCACTTGATTCACCTTCTGTTATGAGTAAGTTAGCGACACCTACACCTGCTTCTGCTATTCGTTCTGATATGTCGCATGTTATTGATGATGCCACTTTTGATATGCATGATACTTATGATGAAACTGCTTCTATGCCTGATACTACTGTGCCCCTTGGTGAATTTCTTGATGAAAAAATTGCTAGGGCTAGAGAAAAAGAAATTATTGAATCTGAATACGATGATGTTAGTGATGATGAAAATATGCATGTTATTCCTGAGGGCTATCTTTTTGATATGGAATCTTCTGCCGCTATTTTAGCTTGCAAAGATAGATATATGTGTTCCTGATATGAGCTTAAGAGGTTATTAATTAAATGGAACAAAGAATCACTTAGAGATAAAATGAAACCCGACCCTGCTTTTGCTACTTCACCTATATGTGTTCCTGATAAGGATTATGAATTCTCTGTTGATCATGATATAATTACTTTGATTGAATCTGATCCGTTTTATGGCTATGAATCTGAAACTGTTGTGGCACATCTTACTAAGTTAAATGATATAGCTGCCCTGTTTACTAATGATGAGAGATCGCGTTACTTTTATATACTCAAAATATTTCCGTTCTCATTAAATGGTGATGCTAAGATATGGTTTAATTCTCTTGATCCTGGTTGTGTGCATAGTCCACAGGATATGATTTATTACTTCTCTGCTAAATATTCCCCTGCTCACTAGAAACAAGCTGCTTTGAGGGAAATATACAACTTCGTGCAAATTAAAGAAGAGAGTCTCCCACAAGCTTGGGGGAGGCTTCTCAAGTTACTTAATGCTTTGCCTGATCATCCTCTTAAGAAACCTGAAATACTTGATATCTTTTATAATGGACTAACCGATGCTTCCACAGATTACCTGGATAGTTGTGCTGGTTCTCTTTTCAGGGAAAACACACCGGATGAAGCTGAAATTCTATTGAATAATATGTTGACAAATGAAAATAATTGGGCACCTCCTGAGCCAGCTCCTGAGCCAACTCCTGCTCCAATTACTGAGCCTATTCCTAAACCAACTCCAAGAAGAGAGGTGTTCTATTTCTCAGTCCCGAAGATATGAAAGAGGCAAAGAAATCTATGAAAGAAAAATGTATTAAAGCTAAAGACATTAAGAATTTACCTCCTATTGAAGAAATACATGGTCTTAATTCACCGCGTGTTGAAGAAATATATGATCTTAATTCTTTATTTACTGAAGAACCTCCTGATCCCGATATCCCGACACAGGTAGTAAAGGTAAATTCTCTCTATAGATATGATAAAGCTGAAGTCCCTCCTACTAAAATTGCTAGTCAGTGCTTGGATGAGTTTGATAACTTTATGTTTAAGAAAGACAACTTCAATGCTTATTTTGGTAGACAATTAAAGGAAAATGCTTATATGATTAGACGCTTGGGTGATTATATGGCTGATATTAAAGGGGAACTTAAACTTGTTAGCAAATATGCTTCTACGGTTACCACTCAAGTAGAACAAGTACTTAAGGCTCAAAAAGAAGTGCTTGATGAAATGAATAGTAAGAAAAATGATTATTCTGTTAGAGTGGCTACTAGAACAGGTAGAATGACTCAGGAACCTTTGTATCCTGAAGGCCACCCTAAGAGAATCGAGCAAGATTCTCAAAGAAATAATATTGATGTTCCTAGTTCTTCTAAAAAGAAGAATAAGAAACATGATAGAACTGTGCAAACTTCTAGTGAACCTATTGCTAAACCACCTGATAATCCAAATGATATTTCTATGTCTGATGCTGAAACACAATCTGGTAATGAACATGAACCTAGTGAAAATATTAATGATAATGTTCATGATGATGCTCAACCTAGTAATGATAATGATGTAAAAATTGAACCTGCTGTTGATCTTGATAACCCACAATCAAAGAATCAACGTTATGATAAAAGAGACTTTGTTGCTAGGAAACGTGGTAAAGAAAGGGAACCTTGGGTTCAGAAACCCATGCCTTTTCCTCTAAAACCATCCAAGAAAAAGTATGATGAGGATTTTGAGCGCTTTGCTGAAATGATTAGGCCTATCTTTTTGCGTATGAGATTAATTGATGTGCTAAAAAAACCCTTTTGCTAATTATATGAAGGATATCATTACTAATAAAAGAAAGATACCGGAAGCTGAAATTTCCACCATGCTTGCTAATTATACTTTTAAGGGTGGAATACCAAAGAAATTGGAGACCCCGGAGTACCTACTATACCTTGCTCCATTAAAAGAAATTATATTAAAACTGCTTTATGTGATCTTGGAGCCGGTGTTAGTGTTATGCCTCTCTCTTTATATCGTAGAGTTGACTTGAATAAGTTGACACCTACTGAAATATCTTTGCAGATGGCTGATAAATCAACTACTATACCTGTCTGTATTTGTGAGGATGTGCCTGTTGTGGTTGCAAACGTTACTATTTTAATGGACTTTGTTATTCTTGATATTCCCGAGGATGATAGTATGCCTATTATTCTTGGAAGACCTTTTCTTAATACTGCAGGGGCTGCTATTGATTGCAACAAAGGCAATGTCACTTTTCATGTTAATGGTAATGAGCATACGGTACACTTTCCGAGGAAACAACCTCAAGTTCATAGTATCAACTCTATTGGGAAAATTCCATCGATTATATTTGGAGGTTTTGAATTTCCTCTACCAACTATCAAGAAGAAATATGATATTCTTATTATTGGGGATGTGCATATCCCCGTTGAGGTAACTTAGTGTTATTCGAAATTTCTTCGGTTTCATGATTATCGGAATGAGTTTGTTAACAAGACTTGATCAACCTTGTTAGTGGATTCTTTTTGATGAGCATGAGATGGATGAAACTAGACGCACAAACTTCTGTACCCCATTTTTACTTTCTATTATTTAGATTAAATAAAGTAAAAATAGTATTTTCAGTCTATTTCGTGGCTTATCCGTGCAATATAAAAATATCCCGGAAATAAAAGTCCTCAGAATGCCATGCCTATTTAATATGATTTTTTCGGGAATATTTGAGGATTTACTGTGCAAAAATTACCGCGGGAGGAGCTGCCACGTGGCCACGAGGGTGGTGGGCGCGGCCCCCTGCCTCGTGGGCCCATGGTGGCCCTCCTACACTTATCCCAGCACCCATCTTCTTCCTCTGTCTCACACAAACCCGAAAAACCAACTCAAGCACGAGTTCCAGCCACTTTTGCTGTGATTTTCGATCTCCTTGCTCAAAGCACCTCTCGCAAAACTACTTGGGGAGATTGTTCCTTGGTATGTGACTCCTCCATTGGTCCAATTAGTTTTTGTTCTAGTGCTTTATTCTTTGCAAATTTGTGCTGCATAGGTGACCATGTTCTTGAGCTTGCATGTCAAATTTATATGGTTCCAAGTAGTTCTAATGCTTGATATAAGCTCTAGGCACTTGTAGGAGTAGTTGCTATCAATATTATTGAAGTTGGTTCACTTTTCTTTGAAGTTACTAAAAATTTCAGATTGTTTCGGAAAAATAATGAGGAGATTTTTGAGGGGCTCGTCGAGCTAAAGCTCGAAGGAAAAGGCACCGAAGCCTAAGTATAATTTGCCGCGCACTGCGGAGATTCAGGCGTGTGAATGGCCTTCTGAAGATTTCTTGAGAGCAGCCTGTATCTATGAAGATTTTCATGAATTGGATCACAATGCAGGCCTCACCGCTTTCCTCCACGACCAATACGATCAGTATCTCTTACTCACAAATACTTTTGTGCAAAACTTTCATTTTCATTCTAGGAACTCACCACCTACGGTGGAGTTTCATTTATATGATGAGCATAAGGAGATGTCACTTTATGATTTCTGTCGGATTTTTTTAATCCCTTTTGAGGGCAAGATAGAATAACCACATCATGATGATGTGGCTGGGTTTATTGATACTATCACTATAGGAGAAACTAGAAAGGTTTCCGATGCACGAATCACTAGCATACATTTTCCTGTTTTACGTTACTTTGCATTATTTGCTAGTCGTTGTTTAATTGGACGCGGAAACAGTGGAAACCTTAGTATCCCTGATATAATTATTCTGCACCACGGTTTATACAGTGATAACACTTTTAGTATGGGCGCTATTATTGCTAGACGGTTAAGTATGAACCGTACCAAAGGCCCCATCTTGGAGGCATCTATGCCACACGCCTAGCTGCACATTTTGACATACCTATTAGGCATGCTGAGAAGGAAGAAAATGTGCTGCCCCGTGTTTATCTAGATCATAAAAGTATGGTGGCACATGATTTTATTGTTAAGAATAGGGCAGGAGAGCTTAAATATCAATTGTTCTTTAACAAACATCATCCTGAGACTATTATCCTGCCTGCTCCTTCTTTGTTTAATTTTGTAGGACCATACCTCGTTGCGTGGGCTGCCGTCCAAGCTTACAAGAATCCTGCACCAGCCCCGGAACAGGAACCACAAGATGACCCTGCACGACAATCTGTTTATTCTTGGGATCCAGAGATGACTGTCAGCCAGTGGCAGTCAGAGTCTTCTTCTTCATCACAGTATGATCCCAACTATTCTTCCTCATCACAGTACGACCCCAACAACTATTATTATGGATATCCGCCAGGCCAGCCATGGCCATAGACCAACTTAGGCCAAAAGCCTAAGCTTGGGGGAGTACGTATTTCTCACCGACATTACATTTATGTTCACACACACTCATTGCTAGATGTCGGTGCTCATACTTTTTCACTGTAATATCCATGCTAGTTTATTTTCTTTTTCCTGCTTTCTTCTTGTGTGTTTTTTAAACCTTAAGAAAAACCAAAAAAATAGTAGTAGTTTATTTTTCTGCTTAGTAATAATAATTAAAAAGAAAACCCAAAAATATTTTCCGTTCTTCTTTTGCTTGTTGGGAGCTTTCCCGTGTAAATAGTTTTATTTATTTTCTTTTATTTGGGGGTCAGTAGGAGAAGACCATAATTAAATTGTTGAAGTGGCTCTTATATGCATTATTATTGATTTAACCCAGAGCCCATATTGCCTTGTCTTCTCCTATTTATTGAATGCTCGCAGATTCCAGCTTAGTCCAATGCACGTACACTCTTTATTATTCACACCGTTCTGTCGTGCAAGTGAAAGGCAATTATGATGATATATGATGGACTGACTGAGATGAGAAAAGCTGGTATGAACTTGACCTCTTTTGTTTTTGTAAATATGATGAGTCCCTCGTTCTTGATTCAGCTTATTATGAATAAACATGTTTTCAATGACAATTAGAGATCATAGTTGCTTGTGCCATGCTTGATTAGCTATCAGTTATAATGATTTACCTTGTGTGCCAACATGCTATTGAGATGATTATGTTGTGGTATGATGGGGTGGTATCCTCCTTTGAATGATTTAAATGACTTGACTTGGCACATGTTCACGCATGTAGTTGAAACAAAATCAACATAGCCTTCACGATATTTATGTTCATGGTGGATTATATCCTACTCATGCTTGCATCCAATGTTGACTAATTTTAATGCATGTACATGGGTGTTGTCGCTCTCTAGTTGGTCGCTTCCCAGTCTTTTGCTAGCCTTCACTTGTACTAAGTGGGAATACTGCTTGTGCATCCAATCCCTTAAACCCCAAAGTTATTCCAGATGAGTCCACTATACCTTCCTATATGCGGTATCTACCTGCCGTTCCAAGTAAATTTGTATGTGCCAAACTCTAAACCTTCAAATAATCATTCTTTTTTGTATGCTCGAATAGCTCATGTATCAACCAAGCCTGTCCTTATCTTCTGTGTTAGGCGGGTTATTCTCAAGAGGAGTGGACTCTGCTCCTCACTCACGAGAAAATGGCTGGTCACCGGGATGCCCAGTCCCATGGTTTATGCAAACTAAATCAAAATTAATTGCAAACAAAACTCCCCCTGGGACCTGATGTATGTTGGAGGCACTCATTGTTTTGAGCAAGCCACGGATTGATGCTTGTTGGTGGAGGGGGAGTATAAACTTTACCATTCTGTTTGGGAACCGCCTATAATGTGTTTAGCATGGAAGATATCGCCATATCTTAGTTGTTACGTTGACAATGAAAGTATATCGCTCAAAATACAATTTATCTCTATTTCAAAACCGAGCGCTGGCACCTCTACAAATCCCTGCTTCCCTCTGCGAAGGGCCTATCCATTTACTTTTATGTTGAGTCATCACCCTCTTATTAAAAAGCACTAGCTGGAGAGCGCAGCTGTCATTTGCATTCATCACTGTTAGTTTATGTTCGGTATGACTATAATTGGATCTCTTTTACCATGAATTACAATGTCTAGTCAGTCCTTGATCTTTAAAGGTGCTCTCCATTTATGTTTTGCGGTGTCAGAAAGGGCTAGCGAGATACCATCTAGTTATATCATATTATGATTGTTTTGAGAAAGTGTTGTCATCCGAGATTTATTATTATGGCTTGCTAGTTGATTATGCTATTGATGTGAGTAATTGTGAGACCTAAGAATTATTGAAAATGTGGTTAGTTATGATCTATGCTGAAAACTTGAATGCTGGCTTGACATAGTTACAACAACAAGAGCAAACAGAGTTTGTAAAAGTTTTTCTTTCTTTCTTTCAGTTTGTCAACTGAATTGCTTGAGGACAAGCAAGGGTTTAAGCTTGGGGGAGTTGATACGTCTCCGTCGTATCTACTTTTCCAAACACTTTTGCCCTTGTTTTGGACTCTAACTTGTATGATTTGAATGGAACTAACCCGGACTGATGCTGTTTTCAGCAGAATTGCCATGGTGTTGTTTTATGTGCAGAAAACAAATATTCTCGGAATGACCTGAAACTCCACGAAACATCTTAGAAAAAACAATAAAAAATCCTCGCCAAAGATGAAGACCAGGGGGCCCACACCCTTCTCACGAGGGTGGGGGCGCCCCCCTAGGGCGCGCCCCCTACCTCGTGGTCCCCCTGGATGCCCTTCGACGCCAACTCCAACTCTATATATTTGCTTTCGGAGAGAAAAAAATCAGAGAGAAGAAATCATCACGTTTTACGATACGGAGCCGTCGCCATGCCCTAAAACCTCTTCGGAGGGCTGATCTGGAGTCCGTTCGGGCCTCCGGAGAGGGGGATTCGTCGCCGTCGTCATCATCAACCATCCTCCATCACCAATTTCATGATGCTCACCGTCGTGCATGAGTAATTCCATCGTAGGCTTGCTGGACGGTGATGGGTTGGATGAGATTTATCATGTAATCGAGTTAGTTTTGATAGGGTTTGATCCCTGGTATCCATTATATTCTGAGATTGATGTTGCTGTGACTTTGCTATGCTTAATGCTTGTCACTAGGGCCCGAGTGCCATGATTTCAGATCTGAACCTATTATGTTTTCATGAATATATGTGAGTTCTAGATCCTATCTTGCAAGTCTATAGTCACCTACTATGTGTTATGATCCGGCAACCCCGAAGTGACAATAATCGGGACCACTCCCGGTGATGACCATAGTTTGAGGAGTTCATGTATTCACTATGTGCTAATGCTTTGTTCCGGTTCTCTATTAAAAGGAGGCCTTAATATCCCTTAGTTTCCAATAGAACCCCGCTGCCACGGGAGGGTAGGACAAAAGATGTCATGCAAGTTCTTTTCCATAAGCACGTATGACTATATACGGAATACATGCCTACATTACATTGATGAATTGGAGCTAGTTCTGTGTCACCCTATGTTATGACTGTTACATGATGACCCGCATCCGGCATAATTATCCATCACTCATCTGGTGCCTACGAGTTTTCCATATACTAGTTTACATTTATTTACTTTCCCGCTGCTACTGTTACAATCACTACAAAATACCAAAAACATTACTTTTGCTATCTTTACTTTTGTTGCTGCTACCACCACTATCATATTACTTTGCTACTAAACACTTTGCTGCAGATACTAAGTTTCCAGGTGTGGTTGAATTGACAACTCAGCTGTTAATACTTGAGAATATTCTTTGGCTCCCCTTGTGTCGAATCAATAAATTTGGGTTGAATACTCTACCCTCGAAAGCTGTTGCGATCCCCTATACTTGTGGGTTATCAATGAGTATGAGAAACCAATTTCAACTCTTAGAACATCTTATATGCTCCGTGGCGTTCGAAACATTTTTGATGTCCCGGTTATAAGCCGTAAAGCATGGTGCACTAAACTATCAAGTAGTCATCATACCGAGCTTGTCAAACATTCATAACACCTGCGTCTGCTCCTGCAATAGGTTTGTCACCTAGCGGTGCATCAAGGACATAATTCTTCTGTATAGCTATGAGGATAATCCTCAGATCACAGAGCTAGTCCGCATCATTGCCACTAACATCTTTCAACATAATTTTATCTAGGAACATATCAAAAATAAACAGGGAGCTACATCACAAGCTATTGATCTACAACATAGATATGCAAATACTATCAGGACTAAGTTTATGATAAATTAAAGTTCAATTAATCATATTACTTAAGAACTCCCACTTAGATAGACATCCCTCTAATCATCTAAGTGATCACGTGATCCATATCAACTAAACCATGTCCGATCATCACGTGAGATGGAGTAGTTTTCAATGGTGAACATCACTATGTTGATCATATCTACTATATGATTCACGCTCGACCTTTCGGTCTCTAGTGTTCTGAGACCATATCTGCATATGCTAGGCTCATCAAGTTTAACCCGAGTATTCCGTGTGTGCAAAACTGGCTTGCACTCATTGTATGCGAACATAGAGCTTATCACACCCGATCATCACGTGGTGTCTTAGCACGAAGAACTGTCGCAACGGTGCATACTCAGGGAGAACACTTATACCTTGAAATTTAGTGAGAGATCATATTATAATGCTACAGCCGAACTAAGCAAAATAAGATGCATAAAGGATAAACATCATATGCAATCAAAATATGTGACATGATATGGCCATCATCATCTTGTGCTTTTGATCTCCATCTCCAAAGTACCATCATGATCTCTATCGTCACCGGCATGACACCATGATCTCCATCGTCTTGATCTCTATCAACGTGTAGTCATATGGTCGTCTCGCCAGCTATTGCTTTTGCAACTATTGCTATCGCATAGCGATAAAGTAAAGCAATTGTATGACGCTTGCATCTTATGCAATAAAGAGACAACCATAAGGCTTCAGCCAGTTGCCAATAACTTTAACAAAACATGATCATCTCATACAAAAATTTATATCTCATCACGTCTTGACCATATCACATCACAACATGCCCTGCAAAAACAAGTTAGACGTCCTCTACTTTGTTGTTGCAAGTTTTACATGGCTGCTACGGGCTGAGCAAGAACCATTCTTACCTACGCATCAAAAACCACAATGCGGTATAGCGATTGCTTTTTGATCTTCAGAAAGAACCCTGTTCATTGAATCCAATTCAACTAAAGTTGGAGAAACAGACACCCACTAGCCACCTATGTGCAAAGCACGTCGGTAGAACCAGTCTCACGTAAGCGTACACGTAATGTCGGTCTGAGCCGCTTCATCCAACAATGCCGCTGAAGCAAGAATCAACTAGTGACGACAAGCAATATGTATATACCCACGCCCACAACTCCTTTGTGTTTTACTCATGCATATAACATCTACGCATAAACCTGGCTCGGATGCCACTGTTGGGGAACGCAGTGATTTCAAAAAAAATAATCCTACGCACACGCAAGATCATGGTGATGCATAGCAACGAGAGGGGAAGAGTGTTGTCCATGTACCCTCGTAGATCGTAAGCGGAAGCGTTATGACAATGCGGTTGATGTAGTCGTACGTCTTCACGATCGACCGATCCTAGTACCGAACGTACGACACCTCCGCGATTTGCACACATTCAGCTCGGTGATGTCCTTGAGAACTCACGATCTAGTAGATCTTCGTGGGAGAGTTTCGTCAGCATGACGGCGTGATGATGGTAATGATGTTTCTACCGGAACAGGGCTTCTCCTAAGCACCGCTATGATATAACCGAGGTGGATTACGGTGGAGGGGGGCACCGCACACGGCTAAAAGATCAATTGATCAACTTGTGTGTCCATGGGGTTCTCCCTCCCCCGTATATAAAGGAGTGGAGGAGGGGGAGGGCCGACCCTCTCTATGGCGCGCCCTGGGGGAGTCCTACTCCCTCTGGGAGTAGGATTCCCCCCTTTCCTAGTAGAAGTAGGAACCCTTCCAAGGAGTAGGAGAGGAAGGAAGGAGGAGAGAGGGAGGAAGGAAAGGGGGCTGTCGGTGTCAAAACCGGCGGATCTCGGGTAGGGGGTCCCGAACTGTGCGTCTAGGATCAATGGTAACAGGAGACAGGGGACACGATGTTTACCCAGGTTCGGGCCCTCTCTATGGAGGCAATACCCTACTTCCTGCTTGATTGATCTTGATGAATATGAGTATTACAAGAGTTGATCTACCACGAGATTGTATGGCTAAACCCTAGAAGTCTAGCTTATGAATATGGTAATGAGTATACGTCGTGTCCTTTCCGGATTACCCCCTTCGGTTTATATAGACACTGGGGGGATCTAGGGTTTACATGGAGTCGGTTACATAAGAAGGAATCTTCGATCGCTAAGCTTGCCTTCCACGCTAAGTAGAATCCAATCCGGACAAGATGCAGTCTTCGGTCTTCATGTCTTCACAGCCCGGACGCCCGAGGACCCCTTAGTCCAGGACTCCCTCAGTAGCCCCTGAACCTGGCTTCAATGACGAGGAGTCCGGCGTGAAGATTTGTCTTCGACATTGCAAGGCGGGTTCCCCTTTCTCCGAACTCCAAGATAGTATTAAGATGCGACGATAATATCCGGACCTGCCATATACCACACACAACCGTAGAGAGAATATATATAGAGAATATATATATATATATATTCACATGAGTTCCGTCCACTGATAGCTCTTCACAACACGACATTACGTCTGTTCGGTCACAACCTTGAACCACTCTTTGTCTGCCGCTCCACATTTTGAGACGCGGCTGCTATTGGCACGTCTTGTCAAAACAGAGATCGTGTCCCCTTATCGTGGGATTCTCATCAATGCGGGAATGGGTAACCCAATTGTGCCGTTTACATCCCTTGGGAATAGGCGAGTTTTTAGGATGAGTGGGGAGGCGCTTGATATTCACGGCCTTTATAAAGGGATAAGGACACTCTCCCTTTACCCTCACCCGTCTTCATCTTCAGTCCTTTCATCCTCGAGCTCTAGCGCCCAAGTTTTAGCTTTCCCTCGTTCGAGAAAGCACTCCAGTCATGTCCGGATCTGGAGCTGGAGGCAAGTGGATGGCCTCCTCTGTTGAGGAGAAGGACATCACGGAGCTCCAGGAGGCCGGCTACTTAGCCAAGGATATTGCTCACCGACTCCCTATAAAAGGGCAAATCGTCCCTACCCCCGAGCCCCATGAGAGGGTCGTGTTTCTCACACACTTCGTCCGTGGGTTGGGATTCCCTCTTCATCCATTTGTCCGTGGATTGATGTTTTACTATGGGTTGGACTTCCATGATCTGGCTCCCAACTTTATCCTCAATATCTCAGCATTTATAGTTGTGTGTGAAGCCTTTCTCCGCATCCCACCTCACTTTGGCCTATGGCTGAAGACTTTTAATGTAAAGCCCAAGGTGGTGCGCGGCCAACAGGCCGAGTGCGGAGGTGCCATGGTGGGAAAAATGCCCAATATCACCTGGCTTGAAGGATCCTTTATAGAGACGGTGAAGGGATGGCAATCGGGGTGGTTCTACATCATCGAGCCGTGTGATGCCAACTGGGCGGCGGCTCCCAAATTCTGATTTGGAGCCCCGATGCGGCTTACCTCCTGGCAAGAGAAGGGCCTGACCTGGGGATCTTTGGAAGAGATCACGGGGCTCCAAACTTGCCTCCAAAATATGATAACCCGGAAGATCAAGCTCGTGGATGTGATCCAGGACATGCTTGTACGTCGGATCCTTCCCTGTGTGCGCCGGACCTGTTATTTGTGGGAGTTCGATTCGGCCAAGCACCAGACGCTGCTACGGCTCTTCGGCACGACGCACGAAGATATATGGAGGGTGCTCTTCAAGGGCAGCGAGACACCTCCACCCTCGAACAAAGATCATGGGCTCAACTTTAAGCGCCAGGCTAATTCGGTAAGCCATCAAGGTATAATCTTTAAGGACACACTTCGAGGAAGGATACTAAGCCTTCTTACCAATTTCTTTTTCAGGCCTGGGTCGACCTAGCGAGACGGATTAATAGTCCAGCGTCGCTGCCCGAAGGCGAGGGAACACCGCTCCTTATGGAGATGCGATTTCCATCGCCTTACGACATGCCGGAGAAGAAGGTCAAACCACGGCCAAGGGGACTAGGAGTGGGCTTCGCCGAAGGAACACCTTGGTCGTCTCATCTAACGATGAGACAGACCCCTCAGCCACTGACGATGGCGACAAGGAGGGCGGTGACTCCCCTCCTGCGGGAGGGAGGAAGAAAAGGGAGGCCTCCGCGAGTTTGGAGGCGGAGGCACCCAAGAGAGGGAGAGGCTCCCACGCAGATAACTCTGTGTGGGATGTTGATAGCAGCCCGGAGCGACCTCGCCGGACCAAGCCAAGTACCAGAATCCGAAAATGTCTGGCCTTTCTTGTTTGTAGTATTGATGTGCCTTAAACTTTGTCATAGCAGTCCAGCACACGATGACTCCCCGCGATCCCCGACAGCGGAATCGCTGGACTCGAAGGAGATGACTAGCATATCTCTGCCGCCTGCTCATTCCGTCTCTCCCAAGGGTGACGACGAGGTGGTGTCGCAAAAGACCTTCGACGACAAGGGGGAGGTTCCGGAGATTGTCGGGGCAGTGCCCCATGACAATTCCTCAGTCGCCGGACACATGGTGGAAAATCCCTTATGGGGACTGATGACGGGGGCCGAGTTCCCCTTGGTCCTCAGTAGGACACTACTCCGGAGACCCATGCGGCTCCAGAGTTCGGCGAACGGCATTCCCTGAAAGAAGGGAGTGTGCCAGTCCCACCGGTGACCTCTGTCCAACCAGAGGCACCGGACAATCTACTGGAGGCGCTATGAGGCGCCTCTATTGTGGATGAACACCGTGCCCTTATGGGAACGGTAATAGAGAAGGTTCAGTTCGTCAAAAACGGACTGACCGAAGCCTGCACCAGCCTTCTATCAGGCTTTGAGGTAAGTAATGCAGTTGTAGGAAGAATGTCACAGTATAGATAGTAGCCCCTGGTGCTTTGTTTGGTGTTCGGTAGGAAAGAGCCAAACAGAGGATCGAGAGAAAATATCGCAGGAGTCTGACATAAGTTGTCTTTTGTGAATAAGCAGGTATCGCTGCAGGCTGCCACTGCTCATGCTGCGGAGGTTTCCGAACTGAAGCGGAAACTGAAGCGGGCCGAGGAGGAACTTGGCCTCGTGAAAAAGCAGCTAGAGGATAGCCAAGGTATGCAGTGACCTACGGGTATATTTTAAGAAAAAAACAAATAGTTCGTCCGGACTAAAGTGTCATAATCTTTATTAGGGGCCACGACCGAGGTGGCCGCCCTCAAGAAGGTGTTAGCCGAGGCCGAGGATAAAGCGGCCAAGGAACGCGCCTCGTGCGAGAAGCATGAGGCCCGGGTTGACGAGGCGCAGCAGCAGCTCCAAGGCGTGATCGATAGATTTGAGCCTTGGAGCGCGATTGTAAGGTGTGAGAGTCCGAACTAGAGAAGGCCCGTCAGAGTGCACAGGACGCATGAGCCGAAGCCCAGAGCGCCCTCCAGGAGATTCAGGCGGCCAAGAACATTGCGGCGGGTGAGTCTTTCGCCGTGCAAAGCAAGTATGAGAAAGAAACGTTACTTGTACTTATCCGGATTTGGGTTTTCCAGGGGCGTTTACGGATCTGTCGCGTAGTATATTAGATGCTGCCGAGCATTATAGAGCCGAAGAGGGGATGTCTACGGAGAAGCTGTTCTGGTCCCAATATCTTGGACTCGAACATCCGGTGCCCTTCAGTGACCAACTAAAGCAGTTTGTCAAGCTGCAGAAGTCGGCAAAGCTAGCCATGAAGGACCTAATAGTCCGGCTGTGGCCTGCCGAGCCTATACCTAGCAGCTACTCCGGACTTGTTCAGCGACTTGTAAGTGCCTGTCCGCGGCTCGAAACCGTGAAGCGGTCGGTCTATATTGAAGGTGCTCGTATGGCATTTGCCCGCGTCAAGACGCATTGGGCGAAGTTAGATGCCAAGAAGCTAATAACCGAGGGGCCGCCGGAGGACAAGGAGCATCGTCGGTCCGAGCACTATTTTGATGGTGTCCTAGAGGGGTCCCGCCTTGTGGCGGAGCAATGTTCAAAGGATATCATATTCCCATAAGAACATGTGTATTACCTTGCCTTGTAATATGGAACAATGGTGTAATGTAATATAGTGCTTATGATTTAAATTTACCTCCTGTGCGGCCGTTTATTAACTCTGAGGGTTGGCCAGTCGTCGGCTTCTGCACCCACGTAGAGAGTACGAGGGTGTTCGGGATAAATCTAAACACTCTATACTCCACATTCTGGTCCTTAAAGGAGGTGTTTAGCGCAACGAACAAGGCAATCAGACTATGCGGCCTTTGCCGCCCTCACTTAGCCATAGGAGCTTGACAAATAGGAAAGGTGGCAGGCCCCCTCCCAATTCGGATTGGGCATGGGGGGCGCGCCTCCCTCTTTTCCCTTCCCTCACCTCTATTCCACTAAGGCCCAATAAGGCCCATATACTCCCCGGGGGGTTCCGGTAACCTCCCGATACTCCGGAAAAATGCCCGAACCACTCGGAACCATTCCGATGTCCAAATATAGGCTTCCAATATATCGATCTTTATGTCTCAACCATTTTGAGACTCCTCGTCATGTCCGTGATCAAATCTGGGACTACGAACTACCTTTGGTACATAAAAACACATAAACTCATAATACCGATCGTCACCGAACGTTAAGTGTGCGGACCCTACGTACGTGTTCGAGAACTATGTAGACATGACCGAGACTCATCTTCGGTCAATAACCAATAGCTGAACCTGGATGCTCATATTGGTTCCTACATATTCTACGAAGATCTTTATCGGTCAAACCGCATAACGGTATACGTTGTTCCCTTTGTCATCAGTATGTTACTTGTCCGAGATTCGATCGTTGGTATCTCAATACCTAGTTCAATCTCATTACCGGCAAGTCTCTTTACTCGTTCCCTAATGCAACATCCCGTAATTAACTGATTAGTCACATTGCTTGCAAGGCTTATAGTGATGTGCATTACCGAGAGGGCCCAGAGATACCTCTCCGACAATCGGAGTGACAAATCCTAATCTCGATCCATGCCAACTCAACAAACACCATCAGAGACACCTGTAGAGCACCTTTATAATCACCCAGTTACGTTGTGACGTTTGGTAGCACACAAAGTGTTCCTCTGGTATTTGGGAGTTGCATGATCTCATAGTCATCGGATCATGTATAGTTATGGAGAAAGCAAAAGCAACAAACTAAACGATCATCTGCTAAGCTAACGGATGGGTAAAGTCAATCACATCATTATCTAATGATGTGATCCTGTTAATCAATTGACAACTCATGTCTATGGTTAGGAAACATAACCATCATTGATTCAATGGGCTAGTTAAGTAGAGGCAAACTAGTGACACTTTGTTTGTCTATGTATTCACACATGTACTAAGTTTTCGGTTAATACAATTCTAGCATGAATAATAAACATTTATCATGATCTAAGGAAATATAAATAACAACTTTATTATTGCCTCCAGGGCATATTTCCTTCAGGTTTTACGTCACTGAACCACGCGGTACCAAGTGGGCGGCCATACCTGCGTTTCGACCTGGCTCTCCATTGCAGCTTGCATCATGGATTAACAAGGGGCTAGACTGGGGATCAATTGACGAAGTGCAGACTCTATAGAGCTGCATCCGGAGCCTCCCTGAGAAGGACATCAGTCTTATCAATTGGTCCAAGTAATGCTGGTTCGCTGGGTCCTGTCGTGCCAGCGACGGCCTCTTCGTATGTGGGAGTTTAATCCGGAAGGATCAGGGACCCTCCAAGACTTCTTCGCTACCACCCACAAAGGAATGTGGAAGCTGGTTTTCGGGAAATGAAAATAGTGGCCGGACACCACCGAGGACACCAGCCTCGACCGCAACCATCCGGATACCTCGGTAAGCTCTTGACTTCCGAACAATTTTTAGCAAATATGCCGTAGTGCGATACTAATCACACTACCCTTTTCCAGGTCTGGATAAAGAAAGCAGAGTGAATTAGGTGTTCGCCCCACCCCCTTTCCGAAGACTCAACGGATCCCGTATTAACAAGGATGCTGGCCCCGGCACCATACCAGATGCCTATGAAGGAGCACAAGACAGAGAGCGGGAGGACCAAAGGTGGCCTCCACCCCGAAGATATATTAGATGTTGTGTCTGGGGGGATCAAAATCCCATTGCCCGAAGACAAAAGTAAAGGAGAAGCCAACATTCCTTCTCCTCATGGTACGAAAAGGGCCGTCTCTGAAGATTGGGAGGAAAAGGCTCCTAAGTGAGGCAAGGTGCCCCTGTTGGGCAGCTCGGGCTTGGAGGATGGCGTCATCGCGCAGTCCCCGCCGAGGGCAAGCCTAAATCATAAGTGAACAAGGGTGTTTTAAACATGTCCCGTTCCTCTCCTGTGACCAGGGTAACATCTAGAGTATATGTTTTTGCAGCTCGGCACATAGTTTTCTTCAACAATCCTCTTCGGGGATCTTCTCCCGGATATGATGGAAAGCGAGACGCCTCCACCAGTCTCCTCGCCCAATAGGGCGGACGACTTCGAGGTGTCATCCCGGAGGGTCTCTCCTAATCAACAAGTGATGCGAGGGATGAAGAAAACACTAAGCGAAGGTGATACTTCGGTAGTCCAGGGTCCGGGGGCCAACAATAAAGGCTCCGGACTATCCGGCTTACAGTCGGAGACAACTCTAGGGGCGAATGAACAGATCCCTTCGAAGGGAGGTCGTGCAGCTACAGCAGCTTCCAGAGATCCAGAAGCACTGGATATATTGATGAACATGATGCAAAAGGCGTCCGTCTCCGAGGACCATCGTGCCTTGATGGGTACGGTGGTTAAAAAGGTTCTGTCCGTGAAAAGCGGATCGAATGAGGCCTTCACGAGCCTGATAAGAGGCTTCGAGGTTTGTACTGTAATGCTTTCGGCTGTGTTTTATTCCCAAAATACTCCTGTGCATAGATAGTAGCCCCTGAGACTCTGATTGGCTTCCCAAGGGAGGCAATCAGAGGATCAAAAAGATATAGCCAGGAAATAATCTGACTACTTGGAACACAGGGTGTTACCTCCCGTGCTACTGCCCGATCCGTAGAGGTTGCAGATCTGCAGTGGAAGATTGATGAGGTGGACGGTGACATCACGCTTATAAACAGGCGGCTTGACGAGGCACAAGGTATGTTTTGGGAAATCAGTATATGTATGTATGATAACATGAGCACGCAACTAGAATTGTATACTGAGACACGCATAACTGCAGATGGTGCTGCTACGGTGGAGGCCCTTCGGGTTGAGCTTGTCCTCGCCAAGGAGCAAGTCCGGATGAGTAATTTGGCTGCCAATAAGGCAGCTGGCGAGTTAAAAAACGAACAGGCTACTCGGCGCCAGTGTGAGGAGAGAATTTCTATCATGGCGCGCAAGCTAGAGGAAACCACTGTACAGTGTGAATTCCTTGAGAGTGATAATAAATCCAAAGCGGCCGATCTCGACAAGGCCATGCAAGAGGCGAAAGAAGCATGATCTGAGTCTAGAGCGGCTCGGGAGGAGAACCAGCAAGCTGGGGAGATAGCGGCTGGTAAGCTATTCTTATTACAGACGAAGTTCGGCGATCTGAAGTATTCCCCGCTTAATCAAATGTGGAGTTCTCTAGACACATTCTTGGACCTGCCGAAGAGCGCCTCCAACGCGGCGCAATTTTACCAAGCGCAAGAAGGGTGTGCCACGGAGAAGCTTTTTTGGTCACAGTTCGGCGCGCCAAAGCGTCCGCTGTTACTAAATGAACATATGACCAAGTGGGCCGAGGTCCACAGGATATCTGGTTCTGCCATGAAGGACGTCGTAGTCCGGTTGTGGCCTATTGAGCCCATTCCGAATAATTACTTCGGTTTGGTGTAGCGGCTTGTGGAAGCAGTGCCATGTATCGACGCCGTTAAGCGTTCATCGTGCATTGAAGGTGCCCGGATGGCCTTTGCCCGTGTTAAAACATACCGGGCAAAGATGAAGGCCACCGACGTTGTAGCGAGGAGTCCCCCCAAGGGTAAGGACCATCACACACCCGAACACTATTTCGAGGATGTCTTAGAGGGTGCCCGCTTGATAGAGGGTCAATGCTCGAAAAATATGATATTCGAATGAAATGTACATTGTAAAAGACAATATTATGATGATATCATGATATTTCCTAAACAACTTTTGGTTCCTCCTGTGCGGCCGTTTGTGTATAATCTGAAAGTTTTCCACTCGTCGGATTCAGCTCCCTTGTACGAAAATACGGGGGTGTTCGGAAAAGCACTTGATCACTCTTAACCCAACGTCTTGGTCCGTGAAGGAGGTGTCAATGCGGTGAACAAGGCAATCGGACTATAGGGCATTAACACTTTCACTTAGCCATATGAGTTTTATGGTGGGTCTACGATATAAACCCTGGTATGTACGCTGTTATCCCAATGTGGTGCATGTACATATATGACCTGAAGAAAGGTCCTTCGTGTAATACGGGGGGGGGGGGGATCGCGAAAGATTCCGATAAGTAGTCGAGTGGTTGACCAGCTCTCGCCGCATCATGATAGTCAGTTTTCGGCTTTCTCTACTGAGGTGTTTGACCAGATGAACCGAAAACACACTCACAGTAGTTCTCCCTTTACTACCTTAGCCGATAGAGCGGAACAAAAGGTAGCAAGCATAGGAGCCGGGCAACCAACTATTGACCCAAGACATGATTCAGAGCTGATGCATATAAGGCCAAACTTGCGATGCCCAAGTATGCTATAAAGTTGTTTGGACTTGTTGGCAATTTATTTTGTTCCCATATCGAGCCCTTGGTGAGTTATGTTGGGGCGTGTGAAATAACACAAGGAGCAAAATGTAGTTTTTAGAGAAAAGTGAATGTTGGATACAGATTATATTCACTAGAACTTGAATGATATGCCAATCATTGTTATGTATATAATAACGCCCCGACCCTGGCTATTTGACATGCCAAGGGTCGACGGCTGACGTAGAAGGCACTTTACAGGCTCGCAAAATAGAGTGCGGCCTACAAAAATTTGTTTTGGACCTCCTGTCACACATCTGCGCCGCCTTTCCTCGATGAAGGGGCTCCTTAAAGGGAGTAGCTTTTGGACGAATGTACAAACCGGAACTCCGATAGAGTCGGTGAGATGACCAGCCTGCGAGTCACCTGTGGTAAAGGATAATGAAAAAGAAAGAGTGGATAGAAAAGAAAAGAAGGAGGTTATAGGAGTACTTATAGGCCCGTCCAGATTGTGCCTCTGCCGGTGCCCGCGGTACAGATTTCGCGGGTGTATAAGGCGGACGACAGAAGCCGAACTGCTAGTCCAGCTCCATGATTGGTCGGTCCTGCTGAATGGAGACCGACGGCTTAATGGCCGACAAGGTATGTGGTTTAATAAGACTGATTTGTACTCCGGCTAGAGGGAATGTAGTATGATCCTCAGTCCGGAGGGAATGCGTCTCATGCTCCTCTATAGGTGCGTGTGTCATGTATACCATGTTCACTGTTTTTACCTCAGGGGGAAATTGCTTCTGACCCCCGGTATTTGGTTTGGGAGTCTCTCCGGCATCACTATCACTGGGCGGCCTTTTCCCCTTGTGTTCGACGCTGAGCTTACCGGCCTGCTTGAAGACCCAACAACTTCTGTTGGCGTTTTTAGCTGTGTCGTGGGTTTTCACAGCAGATGTCCTTGTGAAAGGACTTAGTCGTGGAGCCATCACAACGGGTTAGCTTAAAGGGGTTAAACCGGAAAGGGGACACGGGGGGTTTATACTAGTTCGGCCCCTTCGGTGAAGGTAAAAGCCTATGTCTAGTTGTGATTGGTATTGCTAGGGTTTCGAAGGCCAGGGAGCGAATCCGCTTTTACTGGCTCTCAAGTTGTTGTCCCTCTAAACCGCTGCCGGCTCATCCCTTTATATACATAGGTCGAAGCCCACCGGTTTACAGAGTCCGAAAGCCGGATCATAAACGTGTCTGGTTTGATCTCTATTCTTCCTATCTTACAATGCAAGTTACATAATAAGGTCGGTTTACATCTACAGGCCTTAATTCGCCTCTGGGCCTTGGGCCTTCATAAAGTGCCATCCTTCTTACGTCTTCATGGGCTTCCAATCTTCATAAAGTTAATCCGGCTACTCCTGGCTAGTTTATGTCCAGTAGTAATATGCCCAACATTAGGCGCCAGATTGGTTTGAACTTGTTCATGTCAATCTTCAACACATAGAAAAATTCCTCCATTTGCACCTTCACATAGATCTTGTAAACCGCCGTGACGTCATCCTCCAGATTTGTAGTAAACCACTGTGACATCACCTGTTCATTAAAGCCGAAGATAACCTTTATTAATCAGCATCCAACAATCGAGGCAACAACCTTGTCATATATCCATTTTTTTGGGCTCCTCGATTCCCGCGCTTGTCGCTTATCTCTTTGCCTTATAAATAGGGTTGAGGATCCCTTTCCTTTTCCTCACATTGCCTCTTCGTCTCTTCTTCCTCCTCACGACGCCTCTGCACCCGAGCGCCGCCGCCGTCGTCGAGCTTCGCCTCTGCCTCACCATCGGCCGCTGCATCAACCTGACTGAACCAGAAAAATTGCGGCGTGCCTCCGTTGCTTGAATAGTCGCTGTAAGTTCTTTCCCCTCCCCCTTTGTAGATCTGTCTAGGGTTTCTTTGTTCTTTGCAGTTCACCGAAGTTCATCAATGCTCTGGTGCAGCTCTTCCCTGTACCTCCTTAGTCCATGAATAAAGAACCTCTTAGCTTGATATACTCCGCGTAATGGCTTATCTTCCGCTACCACAACAAACCCTTACGTGCATAAGAACTGATCTGAACCTTTACGAACTGCTTCGGGACCAACCTTTTTAGGTCAAAATATTTTTGCTTTCCTCTCTTTCGGTAGATCCTAAATATCCATGTCCCCTTGTGGAACCTGTTTTACCTTACTTAGTCATTCTTGTTTTAGATCTGTACCATCTTTATCACTTTGGCGATTTACCTTTGTATAAGCAATCTATCACATACCATTAGCCCTCTGGTAAACCGGAGGAACCTTTTACCTCTGTTGTTATACTCCGGTTTAACAGCATGTGCATACCCTTGTTCCGATATTGCCTTGTCATTCATTATTGCATTAGTCTCTGGCTTATGCAATTTCACATATATGTATATCTTTATTCCATTGCATCTGCGTACCATCATGAATGATTTGTAAACTGGCATTTCTTTTTCAGCTTTTCGCTTCACAATGGCCAAACAGTTTGCCGCTTGCAACTGGGCTCCTTCCCGGATCACCGAAGAACAGTTGAACGGAATGGTCAGTATCGGCACCTTTCCCAAGAAAACGGAAATTCGGTGGCGAGTTCCAGGAACAGAGAATCCTCCTACCCCGAGGCAGGGTGAAGTAGTAGTCTTTGTTGAACACATAGGCCGTGGTTTCAAACCGCCCGGGTCGAAGTTTTTCCGAGATGTTCTTGCCAGTTTCCAACTCCATCCTCAGGATATCGGACCCAACTCGGTGTCCAATATATGCAACTTCCAAGTCTTCTGTGAAGCATACTTACAAGAAGAACCAGCTGCTGAGCTATTCTGGGAATTTTTTCATCTGAACCGGCGTACAGAATTTGTAAATGGTCCCAACACTAAACTTGGTGGTGTCTCTATTCAAAAGCGGAAAGAAGTCGAATTCCCTCATGCCAAACTGCATAGTCACCCTAAGGAATGGAACCAGACTTGGTTCCATTGCATAGATACCTCCCCTGAAGATGAGAACCCTCTTCCAGGCTACCATGAGCACCGGCTTTCCAACACTCATCCAATGCCGCAACGTTTAAGTTTTGTAGAATGGGCCACAGCTCGCCAAGCTCCGGGCCTTCATGGCCAACGGTTTAACAGGCGTTGATTTTGTATGTTGCTGGATATCTTGGAGCATCTTGCCACTAAGCCGCCACCCCGGTTTAATGTGTGAGTATACTGGTGAAATAGAAGACCCCCAACGCCACATCAACATTCAGATAACCGATGAAGAGGTCACTGAAAGTTTTAAGAAAATTTTGAATGAACCGGAATCAGTCTGTCGTCAAACCGGCTTGAACCGCTTCTATACTCAAAATAAACCGCCTGCTGTAAGCACTATGCTTCCATTTATCTTTGGTATCTTTAAATTGTTCAACTTGTAAACTGTCTTCTGTTTGTGTATGAACAGGGTGATGAACCCTTCTGGAAGCGGAAATCCACAGATAAAGCGGCAAAGCCAACCGTAGATAAAGCGGCAAAGCCATCCCGTCCGAAAACCAAAGCCGTCAAGCAGACCTCAAAGCGGAAAATGGCTGACCGGATCATCATGGAACTTGATGAAGATGTAGATGATCCAGAAGTTGAGGTAGAACTTGACTCACTTGGCTCCCTTTTCATGCACCTCATTAACAATGATCTTCATCAGGAGGACGTAGAAGGCAGCCAGGCTAATGATGTAGATGTAATTACCCTTTCCTCCGGTTCAGACTCTATGCCAACACAAAACACCTGTCAAGTAGTCCGTAAAGTAAGCTTTTCTCATCCTCTTGCTTACTTGGATCCAACATTTATTTTGAAGACGCGACAGCATGAAGCTCGCCGGACAACCCGGCACAGTGGCCAACAGGTCACTTCGGCCGGTTTACCTGATACCCCGGTTCGGAAGCGCCGATCTGAGGTCTCTCCCACTTCTGACAATTCTTATCCCAAGGCAGGTTCTTTCAGACAACCTCTTAATCCGTCCGATTCAAATTATCAGGTGACACCTCCCTCATCCTCTAGCGAATCAACAGCAACCCAACTCCCTCCTCTCAAAACTGTAGCTGGGTAAGCATTCAAACCCTTTCTTCAAATGCGTTGCAAATCTTGAATAAGATGCTAAACCTCTTTTAATTTTGTTTGCAGAGCCAAAGCCAGACCCATCAAGAAAGCTCGGGTCAACATTCTGTCAGAAGACCAGGCGGTTTTTGAAGAAGAGCAAATAGGTGAACCGGACCAAACTCGTGAACCGGAGGGTCCTCATCCTGAAGCTACCTTTGATGAACCACCCCTTCAAGACCAGAATATTGGTGAACAACTAGAAGGTGATCCTGCTGTGCCTGACACTAAACCGGCAGCTCCAAACCGGGCTAGTCCGGTGAGACACACTGATACTACTGAAGGCCAAGGAAATGATGTTATCATTACTGGCATGGGCCACAGCTCTCCTAGCCATCCTGTAATCTTAGCCCAACACAGTGCCAAAGAGGAGCGTGCTTCCAGTGAAAAGGGTAAATGGAGCACTGACTTATCAAGTTATGCTCATCTTAGTGCTGAAGAACTTCACTCCGGTTTTTTAAACCGTTTGCACTCAAACCGTGACTATGAAGCCGTTTTGGTAAAACTGATGAAGGAATGCTATGAGGTATTTTCATCTCCTTTATTTCTTGATTCCAAAGTTGAAACACTAGCCCAAGACCCCAAGTAGCCCCCAAGGGCCGTTTTATGATGTTAATCTAAAACCGGGACTTAGTAATACTTTAATCCTCTCCTGCTGACCCTCAAAATGTCAGGTCCTTAGTGAAAACCAAAACCGATACTTTACCAATGTAATTATATAGTTTTCCTCAGTGTAGCCCCTAAAGGCCCGTTTAGCTTTGCGAGGTAATCCGGGTCTTTAATCCATGCATCCGTTTTGAACAGATGTACATTAGACCTCAAGTGTCAAGGATAATGCTTGCATTATTCTGGGGACTTATAAAAGATGTAGTGAATCCGAGCAAATAGGCATTAGCCCCCAAGTACGAAGTGCATAACTTGTTATACACTTTGTACTTAGAAAATAAATTTCCTGTTGCTGACATATCTTTGCTGTTACAGGCCGAGGTAAGCAATAGAGATGCCCGAACCGCTCATTGGCAAGAGAACATGAAGTCCCAACAAGCAGAGGTTGTGAAAGCCAGGGAGGAGTTGACCAAAGCCCTGACAGCTATGGAAAAGCTAAAGGAGTCTTTTAACAAAGAACGTGCTGATTGGGAAACCGAGAAGGCCGGTTTAACCAAAAGAGCTGAGGATGCCGAAGCAGCCCTGAAGCCAGTTGTAGATGAACTAACTGGTTTGAAGCGGCAAATCAACGATATGACGTCCGCTGTTTTTGGTAAGTATCTCCTTATGCAGTTTGTTCAATCCATGAGATCTTATCATTTACCACTTTTGCTGATTTTAAACCGTGATAGGCACTCGTATTGCTCATCTGGGCACGGATATGCGGATGAAGCTTAAAGCGGCTTATACCTTGATTGAACAGTTGTACTCTGGATCCCAGCGTGCTATTTGCACTGCGGCTTACAACAAACCGGCGCCATCACTGATAAAAGAGACTCTTGAGAAGCTGGCCATGTTACCAGCCCGGATTACCGAACTGAAGAAGGTAGCCGCAAGAGCAGCAGCATTAATTACGCTAATCCGGGCCAAAGCATGGATTCCAGATCTTGAAGCGGACGACATCATTAAAGGATATCCACGTGTGAAGGAGGGCGGTTCAAACTTCAACAATGATGATCTCCGAAGGCTGGCCAAAGAAATGCGGCCAATAGCTAGCAAACTGGTAGAGCACACAGACTTATCTCATTTCCAACCGGCTTATGACGCTGAACGGAAGAGACAGCCTGGCAAAATTCATGAAGTCGAAGAACTTGTGCCTCCAATTCGTAAGCATACTTACGCCCCTGACATTAACCCCTGCAGCCTTATCCATGAAGAAGCCGTGTTTCAAGCTTTAACCGGAATCGATTGGTCAACGGTTGATTTCCAGCATCTGGGGAGGGATGAAGAAGAAGTGATTGCACCAAATGACCCTCAACCGTCAAACAGTCCAGACGAAGCATCTTAAACCGGCAGCCGGTTCACCAGCTATTGTGTGCCAATGCTTAAAAACAATTACTCAATTGAAGCCGTTTTGAAGCTTCTTGTAATAGGATAGCAAAAACTCCTTTATCTGTCATGCCATCGAGCATGTGTTGTGGTGCTTTGATATTGTGAAAACTTGCTCCACTTTTTTGGGATCTATTTATGTATAGCCCATGATGATTTGTGTTCCTGGATACAAGAACTTGAAAGTGTCCTAGTGGTTTACCACTGGATGGGTCATGATGCCAAACATAGACAATACTTGGATGGATAATCAAAGTATATATATAATTACATCTGCAACATACCTCATTGGCAGTCCAACTGCTTGTATGATAAAGGTGTAAACACCAATCCGGAGCATTGATAACTCCGTCCTTAATTTGCCGGATTATGATAATAAACCGTACCGGGATATAATAAACACCGGGTTTTCCTTATAACACTGGCGACTTGTTAGTCAAAACCAGATCGGGTTAATGAACGCCGGATTATACCTGATCATGTACTGACAACTTGTAGTTGAAAGCCAAGCCGGGTCAAGGACGCCGGTTTATCAGAAGATACTATGAACCTCAACAAAGGCGAAAAGCTTGACAAACAAAACTAAAAAAGAACATGTGAGGCTTTTTATGAGCTGCCAGGCTCCAAATCGAGGCTTTTCATGGGCTGCCAGGCCACTGAGTTAAACCATTTTGCTAAGCCTTTTTAAGATGGACCTTAATCTTTAACCAATCATCAATTTAACTTTGACAAGTTCAGGGTCCATGGGATTGACTTGTCAAACGTTCGATGGGTCATACCAGGTTTACCTGGACGGAGTGACTTACTTAAAGAGGCAGGATAACCCGGGGTTTTAGGTGAATACACCTGGCTTCCAAGCCTGGCTTGATAGCCTATTACAAGGGTTCAAAACTCGTTGTTCTTTGAGAAGCAAAGAGCCCCCAGGTAATATATGAGTTGTGGTCGGTGGTTACCTATGTTTGAGCTGTGCTTAATGCAACAGACTCTCTTTGGTTCCACATAATTTCCTTTTTGGCTTGACGCTTACCAAGAGGTGTAGCTATGGTGTGATAACAACCAAGCCCCCTAGTGATATCCCTTTGAGGTGTTAAACCGATCAAGAGGTGTAGCTATGGTGTGACAACAACCAAGCCCCCTAGTGATATCCCTTTGTGGTTTCAAACCGATCAAGAGGTGTAGCTATGGTTCAGATATGACCAAGCCCCCTAGTGATTTTCTTTATATCCATGCGGCTGCAGAGACCGGTTTAACAAAACTCCGCTTTATCAGGAGAAACTCTTGTAAGCACCTGATGTAAAAAGAACAGAGACCCCTCTTTATTCGATGCTCTAGTTTATTATATAATATATACATTGTCATAAATATGTACATATGAAGAGCTTGTGGCTCAAGTATAGTAAGGCCGAAGAAGAGCTATATTCCACGGCCGCTTGGTCTCCTCCTCCGATTTTACGTCAGTCTTTGTGCTCTCGAACATCAATGAGGTAGTATGACCCGTTGTGCAGATTCTTGCTGACCACAAAGGGTCCTTCCCAAGGTGGGGATAACTTGTGCATATCAGTCTGATCCTGGATGAGTCGGAGCACCAAATTACCCTCCTGAAAGGTTCTGGTCTTAACCCGGCGGCTGTGATAACGCCGGAGATCTTGTTGATAAATCACTGAATGTGCTGCTGCAAGATCACGCTCCTCATCTAACAAGTCCAGGGAATCCTGACGTGTTGTCTCATTATCAGCTTCAACATAAGCTGCCACATGGGGCGAGTCGTGACGGATGTCACTAGGGAGAACCGGCTCTGCTCCATAAGCCATGAAGAAAGGTGTGTAACCCGTAGATCTGTTAGGTGTGGTGTTGATGCTCCATAACACACAAGGTAATTCCTCCACCCAACAACCCAGTGTCCGCTTCAAAGGAACCATAAGCCGGGGTTTAATACCTCTCAAAAATTCTTGATTTGCCCTCTCCGCTTGACCATTAGATTGGGGGTGAGCCACTAATGCTATATCAAGCCGGATGTGCTCACGTTCGCAAAATTCCTCCATCTCTCCCTTTGAAAGATTAGTACCATTATCAGTTATAATACTGTGTGGAAAGCCAAACCGGAATATCACCTTTTTGATGAATTGAACCGCCGTGGCCGCATTACACTTACTGACTGGCTCTGCTTCCACCCATTTGGTGAATTTGTCAACTGCGACTAATAAGTGGGTCTTTTTGTCCTTGGAGCGCTTAAAGGGTCCAACCATATCAAGCCCCCAAGTCGCAAACGACCACGTTAATGGAATCATCCTCAACTCCTGAGCCGGAATATGAGCACGGCGTGCGAATTTTTGACAACCGTCACATCTTTTGACTAAGTCCTCCGCATTAGCGTGAGCTGTTAACCAATAAGAACAGTGGTGAAAAGCTTTAGCTACCAAAGACTTTGAACCTGCGTGGTGACCACAATCCCCTTCATGGATTTCTCACAAAATTTCACAACCCTCTTGAGGGGAAACACAACGTTGAATTGCCCCTGAGACGTTATAACGATGTAACTCTTCATTGAGTATGGTCATCGACTTAGAACGCTGGATTATCTGCTGGGCCAAGGTTTCATCCTCCGGTAACTCGCCCCGGTTCATGTAAGCCAGGTATGGGATTGTCCAATCCGGTAGGCCATGCAAAGCTGCCACCAATTGAGCCTCCAAATCAGGAATAGCCAACTCCTCCTCTGTTGGTACCTTGACTGACGGATTATGCAGCACATCAAGAAAGACATTTGGTGGGACCCGTTTACACTGAGAACCAAGGCGGCTTAAAGCGTCTGCCGCTTCGTTCTTTCGCCAATCTATATGATCCACCTGATAACCCTTGAAGTGACCAGCCACTGTGTCCACCTCTCGGTGATATGCAGCCATGAGTGGGTCTTTAGAATCCCAAGTGCTAGACGCCTGTTGAGCCACCAGATCTGAATCCCCAAAGCACTTAACCCGGCTTAAGTTCATCTCCTTAGCCATCTGAAGACCGTGGAGTAAGGCCTCGTACTCAGCTGCATTGTTAGTACAAGGGAACATTAAACAGAGGACATAACAAAACTTGTCACCTCGTGGCGAAGTTAATATGACTCTAGCCCCCGAGCCCTCCAACTGTCTGGATCCATCAAGATGAATAGTCCAATACGTGTTATCTGGCTTTTCCTCTGGTGCCTGCAATTCTGTCCAATAATTGATGAAGTCCACGAGTGCTTGGGATTTAATTGTTGTGTGAGGTGTGTATTTTGAGCCCATGAGGTCCAAGCTCAATAGCCCACTTGGCAATCCGGCCAGTTGCTTCTCTGTTTTGAATGATATCTCCCAGAGGGGCTGAACTGACCACTGTGATAGGATGACCCTGAAAATAATGTTTGAGTTTTCGGCTTGCCATAAACACTCCATACACCAGCTTCTGCCAATGTGGACACCTCTGCTTTGATTCAATGAGCACCTCACTGATATAATAAACCGGCCATTGAACCAGATACTCCTTTCCAGCTACCTTGCGCTCCACCACAATAGCAACGCTAACAGCTCGGACATTAGCAGCCACATATAGCAGTAACGGCTCTTTATCGAACGGAGCTGCAAGCACAGGCGGTTCAACTAACTGCCTTTTCAGATCCACGAACGCTTTATCAGCCGCCTTACTCCAAACAAAATCATCTATTTTCTTTAGCATCTGATATAAAGGAATAGCCTTCTCCCCAAGGCGACTGATAAACCGGCTCAAAGCCGCAATTCGACCGGCCAAACGTTGAACGTCATTGATACACGCCGGTTTAGCCAAAGATGTAATTAATGAGATTTTTTCCGGATTAGCCTCAATGCCTCTGTTTGACACCAGAAAACCCAAGAGTTTGCCTGCCGGGACACCAAAGACACATTTTTCCAGATTAAGCATCATCTTGTAAACCCGGAGGTTGTCAAAGGTTTCTCTCAAATCATCTATCAATATTTCCTCCTTCCTAGACTTTATCACAATATCATCCACATATGCATGAACATTACGCCCAATCTACTTATGAGGACAATTCTAAACACAGCGTTGATAAGTCGCCTGGGCACTCTTGAGCCCAAAGGGCATGGAGACATAGCAGAAGGCTCCAAAGGGAGTTATGAAAGTTGTCTTCTCTTGGTCCTTAGCTGCCATTTTGATCTGATGATAATCAGAATAAGCGTCCAGAAAACACAAACGGTCACAACCCACTGTAGCATCAATGATTTGATCAATACGAGGGAGGGCAAAGGGGTCTGCAGGGCAAGCCTTGTTCAAGTCTGTGTAATCCACACACATACGCCAAGTGTCGTTTTTCTTAAGAACCAGCACCGGATTAGCCAACCACTCTGGGTGAAAAACCTCCACGATAAACCCTGCGGCCAACAACCGAGCTACCTCTTCAGCAATAGCCTTGTGCCTTTCTTCATTAAAGAGGCGGAGAAACTGCCGGATCGGTTTAAACTTAGGATCAATGTTAAGTGTGTGCTCAGTGAGTTCCCTCGGTACACCTGGCATGTTAGAAGGTTTCCATGCAAAGATGTCCCGGTTCTCACGGATGAACTCGATGAGTGCGCTTTCCTATTTGGGATCCAGGTTAGCGCTGATGCTGAACTGCTTGGATGAATCGCCAGGAACAAAGTCAACCATTTTAGTATCTGTGGCCGATTTAAATTTCAATGCCGGATCGTATTCCGTAGTTGGCTTTTTCAAAGAGGTCATATCTGCCGGATCAACTTGGTCTTTATAAAACTTCAGCTCCTCCGTGGCACAAACCGACTCGGCATAAGCCGCATCACCTTCCTCACATTCCAAAGCGATCTACCTGCTTCCATGTACTGTGATGGTCCCCTTATAACCTAGCATTTTAAGCTGTAGATAAACATAAGACGGCCTTCCCATGAACTTAGCGTAAGCCGGTCGCCCAAACAAAGCGTGATATAGACTTTTGATCCTCACCACCTCAAAAGTCAATATTTCTGATCTTGAATAATGATCATCTCCAAAAGCCACCTCTAAGGCTATCTTGCCCACTAGATGTGCAGACTTGCCAGGCACCACACCATCGAAAATGGTGTTTGACGGTTTAAGATTCTTATCTGTCAACCCCATACGACGGAAGGTATCATAATATAGAATGTTGATACTACTTCCCCCATCCATGAGTACCTTAGTGAACTTATATCCCCCAACTTGAGGGGCCACCACTAAAGCCAGATGACCCGGATTGTCAACCGGGGGGGGGGGGGGGGGGTTGATCCTCTCTACTCCACAAAATGGGTTGCTCAGACCAGCGAAAATACTGAGGCACCGCTAGTTCAACAGAGTTGACTACCCTCTTGTGAAGCTTCTGATCACACTTACACAAGCTAGTGGTGAAGACATGATATTGCCCACTATTTAGCTTCTTAGGATTGCTCTAATAACCTGACTGCTGCTGCTGCTGGTTCCCCTGATGATTGTAAGCTCCCTGGTTGCCATGGTTCCCTTGATTGTTGTGTCCGGTTTGATTGCCCTGAAATCCTGAACTGGAGCTGCCGCCTCTATAACCCGGCCCGTGGAAACCACCTCCTAAACCGTCGGGCGGGCCATTATCGTACTGAAACATATTGGAGTTTTTGAAATCTTGCATGATATAACAATCCTTCCAAAGATGCGATGTCGGATTCTCCTTTGATCCATGCTTTGGACAGGGCTGATTTAACAGGCGCTCCAAATTGGGGCCTGAACCTCCGCCCCTTTGGGGCTGCTTACCCTTACGACGCTGACCATTCTCCTGAGCATTGGTGTTAGCCACAAAGTCCAAACTGTTGTCGGCTTTGCGTTTACCATTGTTCCCATGGCCTGCCGATTATGCTGCTGACCCTTGGTGTTGTCGTTCTTTTTTCCTTTCCCCAGTTTGTCCTCCTCTGAGTCAGGGTCTTTGGTATTATCCGAATCGGCATACTTAACCAAAGCGGCCATAAGCATTGACATATCATTGCAGTGAAGTTTGAGCCTTCCTAACTTCTGGTTGAGCGGCAGAAAACGGCAATTGCCCTCCAACGTTAGCACTGTGGTATCTGCATTGATACGACCTGATGAATGCAAAATAGCTGAGACCCGCTTTACCCAATGGGTCGTGGACTCCCCATCCTCTTGGACACAAGCGGCCAGATCCACAATTGACATGGGCCGCTTACAAGTATCTTTGAAGTTCTGGATAAACCGGTGTTTCAATTCGGCCCATGATCCGACAGATTTAGTTGGTAAGCTCTTCAACCAAGTACGAGCTATTCATTCCAACATCATGGTGAAGTATTTAGCACATACTGCTTCATCCACATCTAACATCTCCATTGCCATCTCGTAGCTTTCAACCCATGCCTCTGGTTGTAGATCGGTGGTGTAATTGGGTACCTTACGAGGTCCTTTGAAGTCCTTGGGCAGTCTCACATTACGTAAAGCGGGGTGAGACACGGCACCCCTAAGGAACTGAACACCACACCTGGCTCTACTAAAGCGGTAGGGTGAACCAGAGTAGGTTGACGGGCTCCGTGCAGAGCTGCTAACTCAGCCTCTCGACATGCGCGACCATGATCCACCACATCCTGCGCATTAGCACCTCCCCCTGCCGGGTTGTGCCCTCATGGCGAGTTACGGCGACGTGCACTGCTTGACACGGCTGGTTCATCCTCAACGTGCCTGCTGTAGCTCCGGCTTGGACGGCGGGGGGGGGGGGGGGGTGGAATGAATCCTCTCACGACTGTGTGAATATGCCCGTTGCTGGTTTAGAGCGGTCTGAAGGAGATCTCTGGCCCGTCGTGCCTCAATTGTAACTGGTGATTCACCGTCGGTTGGGAGGGTGGCTAACCGTGAAGCGGCGGCCACAATGTTGTCCAACGGGTTGGAGTAATGTCCAGGGGGTGTTGGAACATACTGTGGCACAATGTTATTCTGACGAGGCGGGTCCATCGTGCGTGGCTGAACCGGCGCTCCTGTTCCTGGCGCCTCTGTCCTGTTTACTATTGGCTGGTTACTCGTTCCTGCCCCTGCCGTATTGAAGAGATTTCTTGGCTCGTAACTCAGTGGGAGATGCGATCGGTATCTTGTTCTCATAACTTCTTCTGAAGCATTCTGATCCAGCCTAAGCCGGTAGACCTGTGCTTCCAACTCAGCCCGTTCTGTAGCCATCCTAGCGTTCTCTCCTGCTAGGTCCGCTTTAGCCTGAGTTATCTGATCCTTTACCTTTGCGATCTCTGCGTTGTGATGATCCCGGGCTGCTGCATCCACCTCTGTGGCCATCAACTTTGCCAAAGCATCGAATAAGTCAGACACAACTTGAGCCGGAGGTGGCGCAGAGCCCCCTGCCCCCGCCGGCGTGGCTATTGCTAAACGGGAGAGCATTGCTGCGGCGGTCGATGAGTGGGGCGTTGATTGTGTACCGGCCATGAAGATAGCGGCCCGGTTTGCCAGAACAGGAGAGTCCGGAATACTGTTGCCCTTGGAGCCTCCGCTAATCCGACCATCCTGCAACTGATAGAGCGATTCGGTCTCTCCAGAAGACTCGATGTCGGAGCAGACAACGGTTTCTCCATCGTATGCCGGTCCATCCTCATATTCTGCTCCATGGATGACACCTACGAAAACACGCTTTGCCATGGGCTGAACCGGGGAAGGGCTAGCACACTGAGCTGTCTCGATGATGTCGGTGCAGCTGTCTGGCTCAGGGCCTTGTTCGCTGATCTTGCCGATGAAGACGTGAATCCCACCAAAAGGGGACTCGGTACCCGTATTCAATTGAATCGGCCTCGGGGCCCCATCCTGCGTTGTTGATGTAGAGCTTGCCACGATGACTCTTCGTAATCCGGCCCACAGCGTATCCCTTGAGTCCATCAAAGCTGACCTTTAAGAACTCGAAACCATCGTGCGATAGCCCCATGGTGGGCGCCAACTGTCGTGGGTTTGTCATGGCAGATGTCCTTGTGAAAGGACTTAGTCGTGGAGCCATCGCAACGGGTTAGCTTAAAGGGGTTAAACCGGACAAGGGGACATGGGGGGTTTATACTAGTTCGGCCCCTTCGGTGAAGGTAAAAGCCTACGTCTAGTTGTGATTGGTATTGCTAGGGTTTCGAAGGCCAGGGAGCGAATCCGCTTTGACTGGGGTCGTGGTTCTAACTCTGACAGTGATGTAGGGGGGTATGTATGGAGAGGCTAGATCTCAGCTATTGGGAAGTTGTAAACACACCAAGATGTACGAGTTCAGGCCCTTCGCAGAGGAAGTAACAGCCCTACGTCTCGGTGCCCGGAGGTGGTCGACTGGATTGCTGGCGTGTGAATAACAGGGGTGCGAACCCTTCATACTGAGGAGGGCGTAGCTTATATAGAGTTCGCCGGCCCCCTCCTGCCCTCAGTAATGCAGGGTTTAAGGTACATTTAAGGTCGGGCGTTACTGGTAACGCCCCTAATAAAGTGCTATAATGACCATAAAGACTACTTAACAGCTGACCGTTTGCCTGCGGAGTGACTATAGGTCTCCTGGCAGTCGAGTGGTTGGCTTCATGGTCGAGTGATGGATTCTTGGTGGAGTGCCTTGAACCCGTCGAGTGGGATACCTTCAAGTCGATTGAAAGGTGACTTCTTCTAGGGATGTCCTAGGGTAGGGCTCTTTGGACAGGTCCGTGCCCCTACCCTAGGTACACGGCTTCATCATTAGCCCCCGAATGGATCGAGGTTAGAGTGGGGAAAGAGTTGGAGATCTTTCCGACTGGTTTTTGGGCTACGTGAGTGCCTCGTTTTGGGCCAACCGTCACGGATGACGTCATCAACCTCTTTCAGTCGCCTTGATCCATTCCAGGCCTTTCGTCGAGTGAATTTCTTTATTTGTGACATACCGAGCGTCGGCGCGGGCGGGGTCTTCCGTTTTGACATGTTGTTCTGCAGCCCGCGGATGTCGTGGGATTTCGGATTTTGGGAAGCGCGCGGGACGGGAGCGGCCGCAGTAATCGGAAGCGATAAAGTGGAAGCTCCTCGATCCCCACGTCGCCTTTTTCGCCACGTACTGCGCGCGCGTCCTCTGCGGGATTTAACTGGATAGTCTGGGCCTACCAGTCAGCCACTCGGGAGCGGCCCCTTATAAATCGCCGGCTCGGGGTTTCCAAGCAGTGCGCTCTCTTCTCCTCCTTTCTTCTTCCTCTCTCCCTTCGCATGTCCTTCCGCCACCTCCGTTCTCGGCCCAGCGCAGCAGGCCCATGCAAGACTTCGCCGGCGACGATGATGAAGGGGAAGACCTCCGCTCTGGAGCACGCGAAGAAGGCGACGGCGCAGGGGAAGGGGAAAAGATCTGCTCAGGGCGGATCCTCCTCAAGGTCCGCTCTACCCAAGGGCTGGATCCAGGGCGATTGGATGCCGTCAGTGATCCGGCAAGAGGATCTCGACGACATGGTCGAGGGGGGAGTCATTCCCCACGAGGCTGCGCGTCTTCCGGGGAGGGAGATCGAACCTCAACCCCGCGATGGTGAGTGCGTGCTCCTAGCCACCCACATCGACCGAGGGTTTTCTCTACCGCCCCATCCTTTTTTCCGGAGCTTCTTGAATTTCTTCGGAGCGCAGCTCCACCACTTTACTCCCAACTCCATTGTATACCTTGCCGCTTTCATTTCCATGTGTGAGGCTTTCTTGGGTTGCCGCCCCCATTGGGGACTTTTCAAGCACATCTTTACCTGCCGTTCTCAATCGGTCAAGAAGGCCAAGTCGAGTGACGAGAGGACGCAGGTGATCCAGTTGTGCGGGGGTTTGGTGATCCAGACGAGGGGAAAGAGCTGTTTTCCATCTATCACTTTCCCGGAGTCGGTCCGTGGCTGGCAGGCGACCTGGTTCTACTGTCAAGACCAGGCGACCCCAGGACAGTCGACTGGTCTTACCCCTTTCTCACTCGACCGAGCTCAAAAACCTGCTTCTCTGAAAGTGGCGCCGGAAGAAAGGGCCCAAGTCAAAGTGCTAGCCAGTCGAGTGGTTGAGCTTGTCCGTGAGGGCGTGACAGGCATGGATTTGCTGGAGGTCTTCCTCCGGAGGCGCATCCAACCGCTCCAGGCTCGTGACCACCCGATGTGGCTGTACTCGGGTCTTGACGACACCACTCGGATCCACCCGGAGGAGGTCACTGATGAGATGCTGGAGGGGTGGCTGTCGAGCATCACAGGAAACAAGGACAACCCCCGAGGAGCCAGGAGGGTAATTCCACTCGACAACTCGTACGACGTGGACCAGGTATGTCTCTATGCTCCTGACTAAGGTCTTGTTTTTCTTCATTGGTCTCCTTTGAGTTGGTCGATTGACCTTTGTCTTGTCCGTTGTTTTTCAGGCGACCACTGAGATGTACTCAACGCCCAATGGGGCACACACTAGTGCAGAACAGGGCAATAGCACCGGTTCGTAAGGCCCTTTAGTGCCGGTTTCGGAACCGGCACTAACATTTCGGCACTAAAGGCCCCCCCCTTTAGTACCGGTTCAGCACGAACCGGTGCTAAACGGCAACCACGTGGCACGAGCCAGCTCCGGGGGACGGGAGCCCTTTAGTACCAGTTGGTAACACCAACCGGTACTAAAATGTTTGGGGGATTTTTGGTTTTATGATTTCTTTTTCATTTAATTTTGTGTTTTCCATTTTAATTCTTTTTCGTTTGCTGGTATTTTACGGTACTACACATTGTACACGTTATGCATGTATATATATATATAAATAGAATTTCTAGTAGAACCAATCATATATATATATATCATCAATGTCTCACAAACCACCATATTAATTTACACATACACACATGTATAGCTATATACAATTTCTCCTACATATGCATGTTGCCTTCGGAGCCAGTGGCATTAGCCTAATTGGTGCCTTCGGAGAACGATGACAATTGGAAGTGGTTCATGACATGTTCGATGGGGGCGGTAGCGGGTAATAGTATTCTCCCTTCGGATTTATGACCTGGTCGAGCAAAAATCCCGCTATTTCCTCTTGAAGTGCTTCTACGCGCTCCGTTTCTAGGAGCTTGTCCCGCACCTCTTTGAACTGTTAAGAAGGAGATCAATATGCATGTGTATTAGTTGTGTGACTAGATATCGATAATGGTGTAAAAATTGTGAATAGTGTTCTGACAAGCGTACCCATTCCTGTCTTTGAGATCTGCTCCTTTCGGACGCCATCATGCGAATTTTCTCGCAAACGCAGTATGCACACAGATTAGTCCCCTGCGCCTGCTTCAGGGCCTTTATTACGAGAATGGAATTTAATTTGATCAGATAATAATTAATCAAGCATGATAATTAAAGAGATGGCAGCTAGCTAGCTAGCTAGTACTACTTAATTACTTACCTTGGATCGAAACCATTTCAGCTGTGGTTTCCATTCGCCTTCCGTGACGCTGATGAACCTTGCCCAAGCCCTGCCCGCCGACAAAGAAAATGAATAAAGGGGTTATTAAATAGTTCATATCATGAAATGACGAACTAAATAGGCCGAGATATATATTAATAATGATTGAAATTACCTGTTGACTATCCCATACAAGATGTTGTAGTCACTATTTGCTTTGAGTAGCGAGTCCAGTATTTCAACTGTTCCGGCGTCAACTTCAATGATACACAAGATCCAGTGAAATCTACATGCACACACGTTTGCATGTCTTAATTAAGCGGGCATATGTAAGCAAAAACATGTAGCTAGCTAGTAGGCAAAAACAGAGAATTTGTAGTACAAGAAAGTGTGACTCACTCGAAGTTGTAAGGAAGTAGTATATCTTCATTGTATTTGAGGCGCTTCAAGAACTCTAGCATGCTGTCCTCTACCTTCTTTTCATAATACTTGCTCATTTTCCATGTGTATTGATTAACGGTGTTTGGGTCAATGAACCCAATGCCATAGCGTCCACCTTTTCTCATTTCATACATCTTCATCCTGCATAATACCACAGAAAAGAATATAGTGAGGATAATTACAGGTAATGATTGATCAAAAGGATCACTACAGCTAGCTTGAGACTTAAATTACAGAAAGAAATCACTTACAGTCAATAGCAACTGACGATAGATTTGTCGAATGCGTCTTGATTGTATAACTGAAACAGTTCAGAATACTCAACGGCCACAGCTTTCTCATGGTAGTAATGATCCTTCTTGACATACACCATGAGGGACTCTCGATCGGATCTCTTGGTAATGTCCATGTACCATTGATGCAATTCATACATTCTCGTTGGGAGCTTCTTGACATCTTCTGGCTTGACCAAAGGTTGGCCCCGGACATATTTCCGTTTTATTTCCTCCTCTGTAATCACAGGCATGTCCTCGATCTCGAGGAGTTGTCCAATAGTGATCTTGAGTTCTTCAGCCTGCATTATATGCTCCTAGGTTATTACCACATCGCCCACCTCGGGAACGTAAAATGTTTGGCCACAATAATATTGGGCGCGCGTACTGTCACGTGTTGTCGGCACAACAAGCGGGGGGGGGGGGTCGATTGCGCCGCCTGTTCTCCCAGCTGGGCAACGGTTTTCCCGCATTTTTCGACAGCTGCTTGTTGTTTGCTCGAGCTCGAGCTCGCCTCCTTCTGTAGACATTGTCGATGTAACTTCCTGATGTGGCGCTCATAGTCTGTGTCAACAGGCTTAGGAGCTGGTGGTTGAGCCATACGAATGAAGTGGTCAACTACTTCCACAGGCACTTTCTCCCTTGGCGGCGGTGGCGGTTTCGGTCCAAAATGGGCGTCGACTTCTGCCCGCACTATGGCATTGGTTTCCTCCTCGACCCTGTCGTAAGCCCTCACAGGAAGAGGAGTAGTGAGGTTTGGACCATATTTATATCGCTTGCCTCCACCTGTACTTCCTGTACTATGACCTCCACTGGTACCGCTACGCACCATAGCTGTGGGGTGTCTCTTCTGCGATTGCTGAGGCGGCGGAGACGGCTGACGGGGCTGAGTTGGACGAGGAGGAGTGGCCTGAAGCTGTGCCGGACTTGGAGGAGGAGTGGCTTGACACTTTGCCGGACATGGAGGAGGAGGAGTGGCCTCACGCGTTGGTGGACTTGGAGGAGCGGGAGTCTGCTGACTCGGTGGCGGACTTCGACGAGGAGTCGGGTGACGCGGTGTCGGTGGCCTTCGAAAAATGATGCAATCCTTTCTCCATAGGATGATACGATGTTTGGCATCTCCGAGTGTGTGCTCCTCATCACCTCCAGGAATGTCAAGCTCTAGCCCCGAATATTGGTCCACCACCTAATCAACCAAGACACGAGCATAGCCCGCTAGAATCGGGTTGCAATGGAAGGTTGCCTCGGGGGAATTTGAAAAAGCAACGGCGTCTGCCACCTTCATGGATATGTTCTTCATTTTGAAGTGTAGCTCGCAGTTAGTGTTCTCCGTGATGTCATCCACAGCGTATCTATCCAGCACTACTGCGTCGCCCGGGGCGGAACCCACGCTGCTTCTCAGCATGGATGTGGCGGTGGTATCCAATGCTGGATCATCCGCTAGCTGCTGCAGCTGCTGAGACCCCCTTTGCTGGCTAAGTGAGTCGATCTGCTCCTGCTGCCGCTGGAATTTAGCTGCCAATTCCACTTGACTTGCTTCTAGGCCTTGAAGGCGTTCATAGTCGAGCTTCCTTTGCTCCTCCTCCATCTTCCTCTTCTTCTCCTCCGCAATCTTCTTTCTCGCACGGGTTCTGTAGTCGGCGTTCCAGTCCGAAAACCCCTCATACCACGGAATAGCGCCCTTGCCTCGTGTTCTTCCCGGGTGTTCAGGATTTCCCAGGGCACGCGTAAGCTCGTCATTCTCTCTGTTGGGCTGGAACACCCCCGATCGAGCCTCTTCTATTGCAACAAGTAGCGCATCGTCGGCTCCGTTCAGACATGCCTTCGTCGAAACATTGCCTGTCTTCGGGTCCAACTCCCCCCCATGCGCATAGAACCAAGTCCTGCACCTGGGGGGCCAGCTCTTACTAACCGGAGTGACACCTGCATCCTCCATCTCTTTCTCAGAGTTATCCCACTTAGGCATTGCCACCGCGTAGCCACCTGGCCCCAGCTTATGGAACTTATCCTTTTTTTCGGCATTCTTCTTGTTTATTCTCGACCGTTCCTTAGCTAATTCTGAATCCTTGAATTTCACGAAATCGTCCCAATGAGCACTTTGATTCTCTAGTATCCCCTCAAATACTGGAGTCTTCCTTCCTCCCTTGACGTACTTCTCCCACGCCATTCTCTTGTGGTTCTTGAATGCAACCGCCATCTTCCTAAAAGCAGCGTCCTTGACTTTCCGCACGTCTGCTTCTGTGAAATTATCTGGTAAGGTGAAATGTTCCATGAGAGTATCCCAAAGCAGATTTTTTTTGCTTCTCGTCAACAAAAGTAACATCTGGACGTGGATTTGCTGGCTTTCTCCATTCTTGAAGGGAGATCGGGATTTGGTCCTTCACAATAACTCCGCACTGACGAACGAACTTGTCCGCAATCTTCTTAGGCGCTAATGGTTCGCCATTATGTCTGATTGCCTGAATATTGTACTTTACGCCCGCCTTCAACTTTTTGTTCGGGCCTCGTTTCGTCCTTTTGCCTGAAGATTTGCTCGATCCGGATGGCTGAAAGAAGAAAGATCGATTCGTTAATATATCTTCAACTCATTTAAAACATGCGATGATCACCAGATTCCTGCTTATATAAATATATATACCTCGCCGTTGTTTGTTGTTTCAGGATCAACATGTTCTTCGTCGTAGTTCATGACTTCATCTTCTCAGTCGTCGCGATCGAATATCATATCACCCTCTCCGGTGTTGTTTAGAAATTCGGAGCCATCAAAATCTTCTTCATTCTGATCATCATCTGGCCCGCGTATGATATCGAGCATGGTCTGTTCTCTCTCTCTGTCGGTATTGTCCGCCATAGCTTTTATTTAACTATGCCAAAAGAAATATAAAACAATTTAGTATAATCTCGAATAATAGATATAATCTCGAATACATCGTCTCGAATAATAGATATAATCTCGAATACATCATCTCGAATAATAGATATAATATTGAATACATCACTAGCTAGCTAGCTAGCAAGCTAATAAAGATCGAATAGTACAGAGTAATCTAGGCCACTCGCGGTTCCTGAGGTGCGGGTGGTGGACACCCAAAGAGAAGGAACCATCACTGGATCATAGCCCGGGTGATCTCCCCAAAGAACCTGCCAGGTATTGGAGAACCTGACGTCCATAGCAGCCATGTAGCGATGGACGTGCTCGTCCTCCTCCCTGACACGGCGACGTACCACCTCCGGCGGGGCCGGCTCCCTCCGCACCGAAGGTGGCCCACGTGAATGCCACCAAAGGAGATGAGGGTCGACGACGGGACCCGGGGCCGGGTTCCTCACCAAGCGTCGCGCCCCTGAAGGTAGCACCTCCCAGTGCCAGCCCGGCGGAGCCCAGTCCCGGACATGGGTCCTCTGAAGCAGGACGTCGTCGCGGATGTGTCGACGGCGAGGATGCGGGCCGGGCATCGTCGACAACAAAATACTATATGCCACAAAAGTAAAGTAACATTTTTTAAATGATGGATTGTGATGATTTCATATATGCAAATTCTAAATTTTATAACTAAAAATATAAGAAACTAAAAAAACATCGATCATCGTCTAACAATTTGAAATTAATCTAATTCATCTAGCTAGCTAAAACTAACATTTCCAAAATTTCTAACATTTCTATATAACTAACATTTCTATAACATTTGACATTATATATATTATAACTAACATTTCTATATACTATTTGACATTAATCTAATCTAATTAATTAATTCATCTAAAACTTTGTATGAAAAACAGAAAAACAAAAAAAACTAAAAGCTAAAAACAGAAAAATTGTGTGTGTGTGCGCGTCTAGTGTGTGTGTAGTGTGTGTGTGTGTGTGTGTGTGTGTGCATGTATAGTGTGTCTGCGCGCGTGCGTGTGTGTGCGCTACGGTCGGCGCCGGCACCGGCGCCGGTGTGCGCTACGATCGATTGGAGGGAGGAGAGAGGCCGGGGGAGGGGCTCACAGCGCGCGCGGGCAAGGTCGAGGCGACGGCGATGGCGAGGGCGAGGTCGATCCAAAGGCGACGGTGACGGCAAAGCGAGGGGATCGGCGACCGGGACGGCGACGGGGGTGCCGCGGAGTCGACGGGGACGACGCAACGAGGACGGGGGCGTCGCGGAGTCGACGGGGACGGCGCGACGGGGGCGGCGACGGTGCGGGACGAGGCGGCGGCAGAGAGAAGTGGGAGATGAGAAATTGAAAATTTTCGAAGTGTTTCTTATATAGGGGACACCTTTAGTACCGGTTGGAGCCACCAACCGGTACTAAAGGCCTGTTTTGGCCAGGCCAAGCGGGTGGGGGGGGAGCACCCCCCTTTAGTATCGGTTCCTGGCTCCAACCGGTACTAAAGGCCCCCCCCTTTAGTACCGGTTGGTGCCACGACCCGGTACTAATGGGGGTGCGCTGCCAGGCGAGGGGCGCAGAAGTTTAGTCCCACCTCGCTAGCCGAAGGGCGCTCACACCTGCTTATAAGCCCCGCCGCCGCTGCTGTCTCGAGCTCCTCTCTAAAGCAGGCCTTCTGGGCCTACCTCTGCTACTCTGCCCTATGGGGCCTACTGGGCTTGCGGGCCTGCATCCTGGCCCAACAACAGGTTGGGTTTCTAGTCGTATGCAGGCCGCTGTGGCCCGGTAGGTGGGCTTTTTTCATTTAGTTTTTTCTTTTCTGCTTTATTTACTTTGTTTTATTTATTTTTATTTGTTTTTTGCTGTATTTAGAGTTTCTTTGTGAATATTTTTGATAGTTTTTAGAAACTTTCAGTTAGTGCCGGTAGTTTTTAAATTTGAATAGTTTAAATTTTGAATTATTTGAAATTTGTGTGAATCACTAGTTTGTGAATAACTTAACTTTAAAAATACATTTTCCAGTGATTCTTTTTTATTATGTTTAATATTAGTGTGTTTTATCATTATATTCAATTTGGTAATGCTTAAGTTATTTAAAAATGAAATGCCTTTGTAACGGATGAGTTTTCGTCCGAAACCCTGATACTTCGAAACAGATTGTCCATTTTGTACACGAAGTGTATCCAGTTTTTGCGGTAACCCTCTCTACTTTTTTGCACATGCTATGTGGGTGAAATTATGATACCATGCCAACTTTCATCCTTTTCTGAGTTCATTTGAAATGCTTTTCAATTTCAGGGTCATTTAGCTGAAAAAATCAATAAATGCATGAAAGAATTTGCTTGCACATAAAATTTCTTCGCGTTTCAAATGCCAAAACACATAAATAGCTACCCTAACTATTACAGAGAGTCCCTCCTGGGTGTGAAACACAGAAGAAAGTGATGATAGCTAAGCCGATCACATCCCAGATCTTTGGGTGTGAAACTTTTTCTTCGCGTGTGTCCCTTTGCGTCATAGCCATGGAAAATCTTCATCATTTAACGGGATGCTCAGGTCAATATTCACTGTGAATGGAGCAATTTCATCAAACTTTTCATAATCTTCTGACTTGTCTGTCTTGTCATCCACTCCCACGATGTTTCTCTTCCCAGAAAGAACTATGTGCCGCTTTGACTCATCGTACGATGCATTCGCTTCCTTATCTTTTCTTTTTCTTGGCTTCAGTGAGAGAATGTCCGTCCATACATATTATTTGTTCCCCTCCTAGCGTGCCTTTTCCATCCAGTCTACCCTTATGCCGCGATTCAGGAACACCAGTCGGCTTAAGGTCAGGAATAAAGTCAATACAAAACTCAATGACCTCCTCATTTTGACGGCCCTTGGAGATGCTTCCTTCTGGCCTAGCACGGTTATGAACATATTTATTTAAGACTCCCATGAACCTCTCAAAGGGGAACATATTGTGTAGAAATACAGGACCCAAAACGTTAATCTCTTCGCATAGGTGAACTAGGACGTGCGTCATGATGTTGAAGAAGGATGGTGGGAACACCAACTCGAAACTGACAAGACATTGCACCAAATCATTCTGTAACCTTGGTATGATTTCTGGATCGATTACCTTCTGAGAGATTGCATTGAGAAATGCACATAGCTTCACAATGGCTAATCGAACGTTTTCCGGTAGAAGCCCCCTCAATGCAACCGGAAGCAGTTGCGTCATAATCACGTGGCAGTCATGAGACTTTAGGTTCTGGAACTTTTTCTCTGCCATGTTTATTATTCCCTTTATATTCGACGAGAAGCCAGACGGTACCTTAATACTGAGCAGGCATTCAAAGAAGATTTCCTTCTCTTCTTTGGTAAGAGCGTAGCTTGCATGATCCTGATGTATGCCGTCTTTTCTGTGCATACGTTGCTGGTCCTCCCGTGCCTCAGGTGTATCTTTTGTCTTCCCATACACGCCCAAGAAGCCAAGCAGGGTCACACAAAGATTCTTCGTCACGTGCATCACGTCGATTGCGGAGCAGACCTCGAGGTCTATCCAATAGGGCAGGTCCCAAAATATAGATTTCTTCTTCCGCATGGGTGTGCGTCCGTCAGCGTCATTCGGAACAGGTTGTCCACCAGGACCCTTTCCAAAGACCACCTTCAAATCCTTGACCATATCATGTACCTCAGCACCAGTACGGTGGCGAGGCTTCGTCCGGTGATCTGCCTCACCTTTGAAATGCTTGCCTTTCTTTCTTACGGGATGCCTGCTCGGAAGAAATCGATGATGTCCCAGGTACACATTCTTCTTACAATTAGCCAAATATATACTGTCGGTATCGTCCAAACAGTGCGTGCATGCGCGGTATCCCTTGTTTGTCTGTCCTGAAAGGTTACTGAGAGCAGGCCAATCATTGATGGTCACGAACAACAACGCCTTTAGGTCAAATTCTTCCCCCATGTGCTCATCCCACGCATGTACACCTGTTCCATTCCACAGTTGTAAGAGTTCTTCAACTAATGGCCTTAGGTACACATCAATGTCGTTGCCGGGTTGCTTAGGGCCTTGGATGAGCACTGGCATCATAATGAACTTCCGCTTCATGCACAACCAAGGAGGAAGGTTATACAAACATAGAGTCACAGGCCAGGTGCTATGGTTGCTGCTCTACTCCCCAAAAGGATTAATGCCATCTGCGCTTAGACCAAATGATACGCTCCTTGTGTCATCTCCAAACTCCTTCCCGTACTTTCTTTCGATTTTTCTCCACTGCGACCCGTCAGCGGGTACTCTCCACTTTCCGTCTTTCTTACGGTCTTCTCTGTGCCATCGCATCGCCTTGGCATGCTCATTGTTTTGGAACAAACGTTTCAACCGTGGTATTATAGGAGCATACCACATCACCTTGGCAGGAATCTTCTTCCTGGGGCGCCGGCCCTCGACATCACCAGGGTCATCGCGGCAGATCTTATAGAGCAATGCACCACATACCGGGCAAGCGTTCAAATCCTCATACTCACCGCGGTAGAGGATGCAATCATTAGGGCATGCATGTATCTTCTGCACCTCTAACCCTAGAGGGCAGACAACCTTCTTTGCTTCGTACGTACTCTCGGGCAATTCGTTGTCCTTTGGAAGCATATCCTTTATCATTACCAGCAACTTTCCAAATCCCTTGTCAGATACACCATTCTCTGCCTTCCATTGCAGCAATTCCAGTGTGGTGCCCAGCTTTTTCTTGTCACCTACGCAATTCGGGTACAACAATTTTTTGTGATCCTCTAACATGCGCTGCAACTTCTTCTTCTCCAAATCACTTGCGCAGTTTCTCTTTGCATCGGCAATGGCCCGACCTAGATCATCAACGGGCTCATCTGATGCCTCTTCTTCAGCTTCTTCCCGCATTGCCGGCTCAGCTTCTTCCCGCATTACCGGCTCAGCTTCTTCCCCCATTGTTGTATCATCGTATTCAGGGAACCCATGGCCAGGATAGCTGTCGTCGTCCTCTTCTTCTTCATTGTCTTCCATCATAACCCCTCTTTCTCCGTGCTTGGTCCAAACATTATAATGGGGCATGAAACCTGTCTTAAATAGGTGGACGTGAATGGTTCTTGACGTAGAGTAATTGTGACCATTCTTACAGCGAGCACATGGACAAGGCATAAAACCATTCGCCTGCTTGTTTGCCTCAGCCGCAAGCAGAAAAGTACGCACACCCTCAACGAACTGGGGAGAGCATCGGTCATCGTACATCCATTGCCGGCTCATCTTCATTACACAACACCGAATAGACCAAATTAATACAAGTTCATACATAAAGTTCATACAACACTTAAATGCAACAAACAAATAACTCTCTAGCTAAAGCATTTAAATGCAACAACAAATACGATCAAGATCGCAACTAAGGTAACAATGGATCCAACAGCATAATGATACCAAGCCTCACTATCGATGGCATATTTTCTAATCTTTCTAATCTTCAAGCGCATTTTCTCCATCTTAATCTTGTGATCATCGACGACATCGGCAACATGCAACTCCAATTCCATCTTCTCCCCCTCAATTCTTTTCAATTTTTCTTTCAAGTACTCGTTTTCTCTTTCAACTAAATTTAACCTCTCGGCAATAGGGTCGGTTGGAATTTCAGGTTCAGATACCTCCTAGAAAAAATTTCTATGTCAACTTGATGGGCATAATTTTTCATAAACACGAAATGCAACTAGTTTTAAAAGAGAACATACATACCACATCCGAATCATAACAAGGACTAGGGCCGACGGGGACGGATATCAAAACCATGGCACTATATGTATAACAAACAACGTACGGGTAAGATAATTATACGAGTAACTATATATCCAAATCACACACATCAATTTTTATATAAAATTTCATGAACAAGAGGCTCACCACAAGGTGGTGCCGGCGACGGGACGGTGCGGGTGATCGACGGTGGCTACGATGGAGATTTAGAAGGCACTAAGTAAACCACACCTACATATGCAAACTAAGTGTTATTTTTGACCTCAAATTGCATATAAATCAAATACTAGCACATATATATATATATCCTCCCAAATTACTAAACTCACAAATTAATCACTATATATATAAACCAATGCAAGAGCTAATCTAGCAATGAGAGATGAAAGGACAAAGTTGCTAACCTTTGTGATCATTTGAATGGATGAGGGCCTTCAAATCTTGACAAATTTTGGGCAAATTTTGTGATGAACTCGAGAGGAAGAAGGGAAGAACAGAGGAGAGGGCCGGAGAGGGGAAAGTGGGAAGAACAGAGTGCTGGTGGATGAAGGGTTTATATAGGATGACCTTTAGTACCGGTTCGTGGCACGAACCGGTACTAAAGGTGCTAGAGGGGCCCCACTCTGACAACATCCTGCCACAACTCTCATTAGTACCGGTTCGTGGCACGAACCGGTGCTAAAGGTTCGCCATGAACCGGTACTAATGAAAGCGGCCCGGCTAGCCATTGGAACCGGCACTAATGTATACATTAGTGCCGGCTCAAATACAAACCGGCACTAATGTGCTTCACGATTGACCCTTTTTCTACTAGTGACAGGGGCCAACTGAGGAAGGGGAGGCGAGCGGAGGTGAGAGCGGGGACGATCAAGGCGAGTGGGAGTCCGACGGTGAAGGAGAGGGAGGCGACGACGTCGACTCCAGCGAAGAGGAGGAGGAGGAGGAGGTTGAACCCCCTCGCCCGGAGGGGCGATCCAAGCTCACACACGATCCGGTGCAGGAACGTGGCAAGGCGACTGCTCCTGTTGGGCAGTCGTCGAAACGCCCTCGGACCTCTTCTCCTACGCCGACTGGAAAGGCTCCCAAGCACCCACGCGCAGCGCCGTCCAAGCCGCCCAAGGCTCTGCCCAAGATGAAGGTGGCCGTCCCCACCATTTCCGGGTAATAATAAAACTTGTTTTCCTTTGTCGACCGTGGATGGATCCTTGGTCGATCCATCGAGCCAACCGACTGACTTTCGAGGCTTGCAGTGCTGCTACTTCTGAGATCTCTGCCAAGGACGACGACCAAGAGATGGAGGATGCTGTTACCTCCAACCCTGGTACGATTACTGACGTTCCTCTTTGAGTCGACTAAACATTTATTGCAACTCTGGTCGATTGAATGTTTCCCTTGTAGCCCCTCCTCATGTTATCGACCTCCTGGATGATGACGACGACGGTCCGTTGAGAGTGAGGAGGCACAAGAGGGCGTCGGCTGACAAGACCCCCCAATCCGCTCCGGCGTCTGAGGCCGTAGCTCGGGATGGTGGTGACACCACTCAGGCATCTATGACCTTCGTCGTTCCTATGGCGAGTGTGCGGCCCTCGACGTCGACTGCGGATCCGTCTTCGCTTTTTGCCGCATACCCCGTCCCCGAGGACCAAGCGGCTGCTGCAAAAGAGGCTATACGTCAGGCGGGGATCATGATGGAGCAAGTGAAGTTGGCTCGGGAGGCCAGCCAAGCAGCTTATGACGCGAGCTCGGCTCTTCAGAGCAACGTCCAGGTCAGTCGACTTAACGCTTGGTCTGTTATGATATGCTGTTTGAAGAATCTCTTTTCCGAAGATCTCTGTATCTGTACATCCACTGGGTGTGTCTGCCAATTCCTGGACGAGTGGGGGCACGCTAAGTGCACCCACTGGGTGCAGTCCCCGAGACTATGGTGGACTGCGGGCAGTCGACTGTAGTCTTTATATTGTTGTAGCTGTATTTCTTCATTCGGTCTGGTCGGGCCATGTCGAATGGGACTGTATCTGGTCAACTGCGGGCAGTCGACTTCTTCTTTTTTTTTTTACAGTGGGGGCATGCTGAGTGCACCCACTGGGTGTAGCCCCCGAGACTATTGTTGAATGTTCTTGATTCGGCTGTAGTCTTAGAAACGTCATCATTGTCTCTTGGTTGCTCGGAAGCAACTTGTCTTGGACGTCTGTCGACTGATTTTTCTTTTTGCAGAAATCCTGTGAACTTGTAGCTCGCTATACTGAGTTGGAGAATCAGCAGATCCAGCTCAACCTTAACTTGAAGCTTGCCCAGGAGAATTTGAAGAAGGCGCAAGAAGAAGCAAAAGGTATGGCTGGTGAGGTTCTCTATTCTTAACGGGTGGCTTTTCTTTCTTGTCCATTCTTGATGTTGGTTCCACTCGACGCGCCGCAGATAAACTGGAGGAAGCTCTAAAGAAGAAGGACCAAGATCTTGCAGAGGCACAGAAGGAGGCCTCGAGCAAAACGAAGCTCGCAGAAGAGAAACTGGCTTCGGTCGGAGCTCTTGAACAGGAGAACTCCAGACTGAAAACTGCTCTGCACGACAAGGCGGGTGAGCTGTCGGGGAAGGTAAAAGATCTGGAGGCTTATCTCGGTGGACTCGCCAAGGAGCTGTTCGTCATGCTCGAAGGTAATTATTCCAACCCGGCTGTCTTGTAGTTGCTGAGCCCGCATATGGCCACTGTCTTATTCTTGAATCGTGTTTGCAGAATTCTGCCAGAGCTTTGAAGAGGAAACCAGTCGAGTGGAGCCAGGCTTGGATCCCGCCAATTCTCTCGTGAAGGACGAGGCTGCTATGAACGTGCTCCGGCTGGAGTCTCGTGTTACCAGCGTCGTTGATTATCTTGCTCGGCTGAAGGTTGCGATATCGCGGATCGACACATCACTCTGGCCCGGAACGACACTTCAGAACGACCTCGAGTCCCTGATGGTCCGACTGAATGAAGTCCCGGGTCGAGTGGCGGAATGGAAGAAATCTTCTGCTAGATGTGGTGCTGATGTCGCTCTGTCTCTGGTCCGCGTCCATTGCAAGGAGGCGCGAGAAGAAAAGCTGGCCGCCATCCAAGTTGCCAATACCAGGAAGCACAACTTTCAGGACTTCATGGAGACTTTTATTGCTGCTGCCACTCGTATTGCAAACGGGATCGACTTGGACGAGTTCGTCGCCCCTTCCAGTCCTCCTCCTGAGGAATGAAAAACTTTCGTGCTTCACTTTAAATTTGCCTCGGAATGCCGAGTGGATTTGTAACCGTTAAACTCCGCCGAGCCGAGGGCTCGAGTACTTTGATCTGAGGTCTGGGACCTTTTAGGCTTTATCCGATCTTGATTTCTTGTTGAATATCTTCATGGTTTGATTCGTCGAGTGGAACTTGATCTTCACTCGGAATAACCTTGTATTTGCAGCGCAGCTCCGAGGGAGAAGGCAGCAGTCGACCCGCGGATTGGGTTGTGTCCTGTACTTAGGCAAGCACTGTGCTGCAGCTAAGCCTCCGAGTGGGAGGTTCGCTCTCCACTCGGTAGGATTTTCAAACACTTATGCGAGCTCTGGGCTGCAGCTAAGCCTCCGAGTGGGAGGTTTGCTCTCCACTCGGTAGGGTTTTCAAATACTTAAGCGAGTGGTTGGACTGCAGCTAAGCCCCCGAGTGGGAGGATCGCTCTCCACTCGGTAGGATTTTTTCAAACTTAGGCGAGTGCCTGACTACAGCTAAGTCTCCAAGTGGGAGAACTTAGGCGAGTACTGGACTACAGCTAAGCCCCCGAGTGGGAGGTTTGCTCTCCACTTGGTAGGATTTTTTCAAACTTAGGCGAGTGCCTGACTGCAGCTAAGTCTCTTAGTGGGAGAACTTAGGCGAGTACTGGACTGCAGCTAAGCCCCCGAGTGGGAGGTTTGCTCTCCACTCGGTAGGATTTTTTCAAACTTAGGCAAGCACTGGGCTGCAGCTAAGCCCCTGAGTGGGAGTCTGGCTCTCCACTCGGTAGGATTTTTCAAACTTAGGCGAGTGCCTGACTGCAGCTAAGTCTCTTAGTGGGAGAACTTAGGCGAGTACTGGACTGCAGCTAAGCCCCCGAGTGGGAGGTTTGCTCTCCACTCGGTAGGATTTTTTCAAACTTAGGCAAGCACTGGGCTGCAGCTAAGCCCCCGAGTGGGAGTCTGGCTCTCCACTCGGTAGGATTTTTCAAACTTAGGTGAGTGCCTGGCTGCAGCTAAGTCTCTTAGTGGGAGAACTTAGGCAAGTACTGGACTGCAGCTAAGCCCCCGAGTGGGAGGTTTGCTCTCCACTCGGTAGGATTTTTTCAAACTTAGGCGAGTGTCTGACTGCAGCTAAGTCTCTTAGTGGGAGAGCTTAGGCGAGTACTGGACTGCAGCTAAGCCCCCGAGTGAGAGTCTGGCTCTCCACTCGGTAGGATTTTTCAAACTTAGGCGAAACGGATTCGCAGCTAAGTCACCCACTGGGGGATTTCGTATGTAAACAAAAGTGACAGCAATTATTGGAACACTCTTGCCTTTGATAAAAACGAACTGCAGAAATTTTTCTTATTACATCTCTTCCAAGGGAGAACTCAAGTGTAAAAGGGGCGGAGTAGTTCTGTATTCCAAGCTCGTGGCTCGTCGATCTGGCGATCAACATTGTAGAGGTGATACGCTCCATTGTGGAGGACTCTGGTGACGATGAAGGGGCCTTCCCAAGTGGGAGCAAGCTTGTGTGGTTTCTGTTGATCCACTCGGAGGACCAAATCTCCTTCTTGGAAGGCTCGACTCTTCACATTCCGAGCGTGGAATCGACGCAAGTCTTGCTGATAAATGGTCGATCTGATCATGGCCATCTCCCTCTCTTCTTCTAAGAGGTCGACTGCGTCTTGCCGGGCTTGTTCTGCTTCATCTTCGGTGTAAAGTTCGACTCGGGGTGCGTTGTGAAGAAGATCACTCGGCAGAACTGCTTCGGCTCCGTAAACCAGAAAGAATGGAGTTCTTCCAGTCGACCGGTTAGGGGTTGTTCTTGATCCCCATAGAACTGACGGAAGCTCGTCGACCCAGGCATCTGCCACGTGCTTGAGATCACCTATCAGTCGAGGCTTTAGTCCTTTGAGAATCAGACCATTTGCTCTCTCAGCTTGTCCATTTGACTGGGGATGGGCGACCGATGCGTAGTCGACTCGTGTGCCTTGAGAGGCGCAAAAAGCTCTGAACTTGTCCGAATCAAAGTTTGACCCATTGTCAGTGATGATGCTATGCGGGACTCCATATCTGAATGTTAGCCCTCTGATGAAACTGATAGCAGTGCAAGCATCAAGATTCTTGATGGGCTTAGCTTCAATCCATTTGGTAAACTTGTCGACTGCCACAAGCACATGAGTGAAACCACTCCTGCCTATTCTCAGTGGACCAACCATGTCCAGTCCCCAGACAGCAAAGGGCCAGATGAGTGGAATGGTCTTCAGGGCTGATGCAGGCTTGTGTGACATGTTGGAGTAGAACTGGCACCCTCCACACTTGTCGACTATCTCTTTTGCCATCTCATTTGCTCTTGGCCTATAAAATCCCGCTCGGTATGCTTTAGCCACAATGGTCCGAGAGGACGCATGGTGACCACAGGTCCCCGAGTGGATATCATCAAGGATTATCTGACCCTCTTCTGGTGTTGTGCACTTCTGACCGATTCCAGTCGCGCTTTCTCTATACAACTGTCCCTTTATGACTGTGAAGGCCTTGGACCGGCGGACGATCTGTCGAGCCTCTTCCTCGTCCTCCGGGAGTTCTTTGCTTAGGATATACGCGATGTACGGTATCGTCCAGTCGGGAGTGATAGCCAAGACCTCCATGACTAGGTCGACCACAGCAGGAATTTCGACTTCAGTCGGATCTGTGGCACTTTTCGGTTGTGGGGCTTCTTCTACGAAGGGATCCTCCTGGACTGACGGCGAGCGGATGTGCTCCAAAAACACATTGCTGGGAATGGCTTCTCTCTTGGAGCCTATCTTTGCCAGATCATCTGCTGCTTGATTTTTCAGTCGGGGGATGTGATGAAGCTCTAACCCCTCGAATTTCTTTTCTAGCTTTCTCACTGCATTGCAATATCCAGTCATTGCCGGACTTCTGACGTCCCACTCCTTCATCACTTGATTAACCACCAAATCTGAGTCGCCATAGACCATGAGGCGACGGACGCCGAGTGAAATGGCCATGCGCAACCCATACAAAAGTGCTTCATATTCTGCTTCATTATTGGAGGAATCGAAGTGAATCTGGAGAACATATCTGAGCTTATCTCCTCGGGGGGAGACTAGGACTACCCCAGCACCGGAACCATTCAGCATCTTAGACCCATCGAAGAACATGGTCCAGTGCTCCAAGTGAACTTGAGTCAGAAGTTGCTGTTCAACCCACTCGGCGATGAAATCTGCGATTGCTTGGGACTTGATAGCCTTCTTTGCTTCAAACTTGATATCTAAGGGAAGGAGTTCAATCGCCCACTTCGCCACTCGACCGGTTGCATCTCTGTTGTGCAAAATCTCTGACAGTGGAGCGTCGCTGACGACTGTAATGGAATGGTCAGAGAAGTAGTGTGCAACCTTCTTTGTGGTCATGTAAATCCCGTATACAAGCTTCTGGTAATGGGGATATCTTTGCTTCGAAGGAGTCAAAACTTCAGACACATAATATACTGGGCGCTGAACTCTGAAGGCCTTTCCTTCTTCTTCCCGCTCAACCGTAAGTACTGTACTGACAACTTGTCCCGTGGCCACAATGTAAAGCAGCAGAGGCTCTTTACTGATTGGGGCAGCAAGCACCGGCTGGGTGGAGAGCAGAGCTTTGAGCTCTGCAAACGCTGCATCAGCTTCTGGAGTCCACTCGAACTTGTCAGACTTCTTCATCAGTCGGTAAAGAGGCAACGCCTTTTCGCCGAGACGAGAAATGAATTGACTTAGAGCGGCCAAGCAACCAGTAAGCTTCTGGACATCGTGTACACGCACAGGGCGCTTCATCCGGAGTATGGTGCCAATTTTCTCGGGATTGGCGTCGATTCCTCGTTCGGAAACGAGAAAACCAAGTAACTTTCCACCTGGAACTCCGAATGTGCACTTTGATGGATTAAGCTTGATATCATATCTCCTGAGATTAGCAAAGGTTTCAGCAAGGTCAGTCAGTAGGTCGGAACCTTTTCGTGACTTAACCACAATATCATCCATGTATGCTTCTACGTTCCGACTGATCTGAGTGAGCAAACACTTCTGAATCATCCTCATGAACGTGGCTCCAGCATTCTTGAGGCCGAAGGGCATGGTGACATAACAGAAGCACCCAAATGGGGTGATGAAAGCCGTTTTGATCTCGTCGGGTCCATACAGACGGATCTGATGGTACCCTGAATAAGCATCTAGAAAAGACAAACGCTCACACCCCGCGGTCGAGTCCACTACCTGGTCGATGCGGGGGAGAGGGAAATGATCTTTCGGGCAGGCCTGATTGATGTGTTTAAAGTCAATGCACATGCGAAGTGACTTGTCCTTCTTGGGGACCATGACAACATTGGCGAGCCACTCGGAGTGGTAAATCTCTCGGATGAACTCTGCTGCTAAGAGCCGAGCCACCTCCTCGCCAATAGCTTTCCTCTTCTGGACGGCGGACCGTCGAAGATGTTCTTTAACAAGCTTGAACTTCGGGTCGACTCGTAGACGGTGCTCAGCCAGCCCCCTGGGAACTCCAGGCATGTCAGAAGGCTTCCATGCAAAGACGTCCCAGTTCTCTCGGAGGAACTGGATGAGCGCTTCTTCCTATTTGGAGTCGAGCGTCGTCGAGATGTGAGTCGGAGCAGCGTCGGGGTCGGTCGGGTGAATGTGAGCTGTCTTAGTTTCACCGGACGACTGAAAAGCAGATTCTGAAGCAGGCTTCTTGGCTCGTAGCAATTCACTCGGATCAGCAGTCTTCTGGTACTCTTGTAGCTCAACAACTTCCATCTGAGCGTCAGCAATCTTCGATCCTTTCTGAAAACACTCCTCTGCTTTCTTCCTATTGCCGGTAACGGTGATCACACCTCTGGGGCCGGGCATCTTCAACTTGAGATACACATAGCATGGTCGAGCCATGAAGCGTGCAAAAGCTGGCCGGCCCAGAATAGCATGGTAAGCACTTTGGAAGTCCACAACCTCAAATGTCAATTTTTCCTTGCGGTAATTCTTTGAATCACCGAAAACCACGTCGAGAGCAATCTGGCCGAGTGACTCGGCTTTCTTTCCAGGAATGACTCCATGGAAGCTCATGTTGCTGGCGCTGAGCCTGGACATCGGAATGCCCATCCCTTTCAATGTTTCAGCATACAGTATGTTCAGGCCACTGCCACCATCCATCAGGACTTTGGTCAGTCGAGTGCCTTCGACAACTGGGTCGACCACCAAAGCTTGCCTCCCAGGGGTGGCAATGTGCGTAGGGTGATCGGACCGGTCGAATGTGATGGCAGTCTGAGACCACTTCAGATAACTGGGTGTCGCCGGAGCAACCATATTCACCTCACGGTTAATGACTTTCAGTCGACTTTTGCTTTCGACATCAGCAAAAATCATCAGGGTGGAATTGATTTGGGGGTATCCGTCGTCACTATCTTCCTTGTCCTCGACTGTGTCCGACTCTTTTTCCTTATCTTTGGGCTGTTTGCCCTGAAACTGCTGGATCAGGAGCCGGCACTGTCGAGTGGTATCCTTTGGGTAAATGAAATTACCCTCTTCATCTTTCTTGGTGTGGATGTGACATGGAAGATCCAAAACATCATTTTCATCTTGATCCTTGACTTTCTTGGGCTTCCAGGGGCCTTTGGGTTTTCCCTTGAAATTTCCCTGGGTTGCGGCCAGGGCCTCCCCAGAGGCGGCTGGCTCGGCCTTCCGCTTCTGCTTCCCACTGGAATTGCCTCCGGTTTCCTGGGCGACTGCTTTCTACTTGCCACTCCGGAGTCGATCTTCATCTTCTCCGTTAGCGTATTTGGTGGCAATTTCCATCATCCGATTCAGGGACATTTCTCCGGTCCGACCGAACTTCAGGTTCAACTCTCTGTTCTTGACGCCTTCTTTAAAGGCGCAAACTGCTTGGTGATCCGGTACGTTCTCAACTGTGTGATGCAAAGTGATCCACCTCTGGATGTAATCCCTCAGAGTTTCACTCGGCTTCTGCACGCAAGACCGCAATTCTGTAAGGCTGCGGGTCGCTTGCATGTTCCCTCAAAGGTTGTGACAAACACTCGAGAGAGATCCTCCCAAGTGTAGATGCTGCTGGGTGCTAACTGATTCAACCACGCTCTGGCCGAGCCCTCTAACAGGAGAGGCAAATGCTTCATGGCCACCTCATCATTGCCGCCGCCAATCTGCATAGCCACTCAGTAAGCTTCGAGCCAAGTGTCAGGCTTAGACTCACCGGTGAACTTGCTGACTCCTGTCGCCAACCGAAAGTTGGGAGGAATCACCGCGGCCCTGATGGCTTGACTGAAACACTCTGGCCCTGAAACACGTACTCTGCTGCTGGCGGGTGCATCTCTGTTCTGGCCTTCCTGATGAGCCCTATTCCTGTCAACCAAGCCTTGAACGAGGACAGATCTCGCGTCAAAGCCTGGGTCCCTGGGGTCGACTGGAATCCTCTGCCCAACGCTATGAGGGCGCCTGTCATCTCGATGTCGAGGCGCATATGACCCACTCCTCGGGGGAGGGGTTGGCACTCGACGTCGATCATCACGACCGGATCGGTGATCATACTGCTCATTCCTTCTGTACTGATCATGCCGGTCACCACGTCCCTCACGCCTCGGGGGCGACCTCGGGCTGTGAGCCGACTGGACTGTATCTGTCGCAACGGATCGACTGTGGATCCTGTTCCGCGACTGAGAAACAGCGGAATTCTGGTTTCCCGCCGCCCGGAACAACGCTCTGATCTGCAACAAGCCCCTGCTATCCTCCGACTGGGAGGGCTGAATCGATTCTGCTATACGGGCCGCGGTGGCCAAATTCTGAACTGGGGTTCGATATACCTGCGTCGGCGGGAAGAGTTGGCGTCGACTAGACTCGGGAGCCCGCTGACGCGCTTGCTCATCGAGTGCTCGCTGGAGATTCTCCAGTCGAGTGCGCTCGGCCAAATTAGCCAAGCGCGCGTCCTCCAAGGCCCGGGCCTCGGGGGACTCTCCGATGATAGGAGTGCGGAGCGCGTCCGTGTTCCGGCGGCGAAGCTCCTCTCGCTGTAATGACGTGAGAGGTTCGGGGAGATACTCATCATGGGGACGCGACGGGTCGCCCCCACCCGCGCCTCCATCAGCGCGAGGGAAACCAGGAGGACTGTGCGTTCCATCGACCGCCAGGATCTCAGCCGCTGGGTCGCTGCTGTCGCACTCGGATGCGGTCTCCGCGGAGCCAGTCGAACAGGCCGCAGAGGGATTCGTCGGGCTCGATTGCCGCGACTTGCGGGGCGGCCGACTGGCGAGCCACGGCATGCCTCACCCACCTCTGAAGTCTCGACCGACCGAAGCGCTTGCGCCGGTAGGAGACAGAGCTGGGAGGTGATACGGGGGCCGACCGATACTGGGTCGACGGCTGCCGCAGGAGGACGCCACGAACGCATGCGCGGAAGTGCGTCGCACCGCGGACGGGGAGCGCGTCGACGTCGAGTGGCGCCTCCTGAAGCCAGGCGGAGTCGTCGGCGATGAATGTGAGCGTGCCAAGGTGGATCTCGCGGCCCTCCATCAAAACTCCGCACGAAACCATGATCAAAGGGATCGGAAAAATCGCAACTTCTCCAATCAGGCGCGAAGATTCCTGCCCCACGATGGGCGCCAACTGTCGTGGTTCTAACTCTGACAGTGATGTAGGGGGGTATGTATGGAGAGGCTAGATCTCAGCTATTGGGAAGTTGTAAACACACCAAGATGTACGAGTTCAGGCCCTTCACGGAGGAAGTAACAGCCCTACGTCTCGGTGCCCGGAGGCGGTCGACTAGATTGCTGGCGTGTGAATAACAGGGGTGCGAACCCATCATACTGAGGAAGGGGGTGGCTTATATAGAGTTCGCCGGCCCCCTCCTGCCCTCAGTAATGTAGGGTTTAAGGTACATTTAAGGTCGGGCGTTACTGGTAACGCCCCTAATAAAGTGCTATAATGACCATAAAGACTACTTAACAGCTGACCGTTTGCCTGCGGAGTGACTATAGGTCTCCTGGCAGTCGAGTGGTTGGCTTCATGGTCGAGTGATGGATTCTTGGTCGAGTGCCTTGAACCCATCGAGTGTGATACCTTCAAGTCGATTGAAAGGTGACTTCTTCTAGGGATGTCCTAGGGTAGGGCTCTTTGGACAGGTCCGTGCCCCTACCCTAGGTACACGGCTTCATCAACTGGCTCTTGAGTTGTTGTCCCTCTAAACCGCTGTCGGGTCATCCCTTTATATACATAGGTCGACTTCCGCCGGTTTACAGAGTCCCGAAGCCGGATCATAAACGTGTCCAGTTCGGTCTCTATTCTTCCTATCTTACAATGCAAGTTACATAATAAGGTCGGTTTACATCCACAGGCCTTAATTCGCCTCTGGGCCTTGGGTCTTCATAAAGCGCCATCATTCTTACGTCTTCATGGGCTTCGAATCTTCATGAATTTAATCTGGCTACTCCTGGCCGGTTTATGTCCAGTAGTAATATCCCCAACAAGCTGGTTTATCGGGATTGCCATGAATCTGGCAGGGCCGATCCAATATCTTGTCTAAATTGGATGGTTCGTCTCTGTTTGCCTTGAATGGCTTTTTCCGTTGACCGGGTTTGGGGCCGCTGAATCCGGCGTTGACCGCTGTGTCGTGCGTTCTTTCATTATCATTGTGACGTTTGTGTTTGCTGCGTCGAGGTTTGCCATTGCCATTTCGGACTTCGAAAGTGCCTGGATCGTTGGCGCTGTTGCTTCTATGAGTGAGCCAGCTGTCTTCTCCCACGCAGAAGCGGGTTATCAGAGCGATAAGGGCTGACATGGATTTTGGTTTTTCTTGACCGATGTGGCGGGCGAGCCACTCGTCCCGTACGCTGTGTTTGAAGGCCGCTAGGGTTCCGCGTCTGGGCAGTCGATGATTTGGTTCTTTTTAACTAAGAACCTAGTCCAGAGATTCGGGGCTGATTCTCCGGGCTGTTGAACTATATGGCTTAAGTCATCAACGTCTGGTGGCCAGACATATGTACCTTGGAAGTTGTCGTTGAAGGCATCCTCCAAATCCTCCCAGCTGCCGATAGAGTTTTTGGGCAGACTGTTTAACCAGTGCCGAGCTGGACCTTTGAGTTTTAATGAGAGGTATTTGATGGCATGAAGGTCATCTCCGCGGGCCATGTGGATATGGAGAAGGAAATCCTCGATCCATACCACAGGATCAGTTGTTCCATCATATGATTCGATATTGACGGGTTTAAACCCTTCTGGGAATTCGTGCTCTATTACTTCGTCTGTGAAGCAAAGAGGGTGTGCGGTGCCTCTATGTTGGGCCACATTGCGACGTAGCTCCGATGGAGTCAGTCTACGGTTTTTGGCCCAGGTGTGACTAGGTTTGTCATGTCCGAATAGATAGGCATCGTCACGTTTTGGGGCACGTCCTTGCGATCCGTAGATCGATCTGGTATATCCTGCTCTATTGTCCAGGTTCTGCCGAAGGTCATATGCATGACCGTGAGCTGTTTTGCCTCTGCTTTTACGATGAGGCGGGCGGGCTGGTGTTCGGCTTGAGTTGCCGCTGTATCCCGACCGCGTGGTGGTCGGTCAGCTGCATTGCGTGATGATGGTATGTGTTTTGGCGCCTCGTCGTCGAACTAAGGTAGCAATTTGCGCTTCGGGTAGCTTTTGGCTGGGCACTTGAGGCCGTGTTCTTCGGCTGCTAGGAGATCAGTCCATCTGTCATTGAGCAGATCTTGGTCATCTTGAAGCTGTTGCTGCTTCTTTTTCAAGATCTTTGTAGTGGCAATTAGCCGGCGCTTGAAGCGCTCCTGTTCCTGAGGTTCCTCAGGCACGATAAAGTCCTCGCTACCAAGGCTCACCTCATCCTCGGAGAGTGGAAGATAATTACTGTCCTCCGAGTCGTCGTTTATGACCTGTTCGTCAGGGCCAACTTGCCCGTTTTCCCGTTCCACCTATTCGAAGGTTATCTCAATGGTGTCTTCTTTATCTTTGGCATCGTCCGGAATATTATTTTCCCCTGTGCCAGTGTCGCCGTCTATTCCATGACGTGACATAGAGCGGCGCCGTTGGCGCTGTCGTTTTGGTTGTATCACAGGAGGTTCACCCTCAACTGGATCTTCTTTTTCATCGTCGTTAGTTCTTTTAGGTGTATCCACTATGTACACGTCGTAAGAAGAGGTGGCCATCCAGCGTCTGGGAAACGGTGGGTCTTGGCCCAGCTCTTCATCGGCATCGTCGTCCATACCGTTGATGTCTTCGGAGCCATAATCGAGCGTGTCAGTTAAGTCTTTGACAGTGTGTATGAAGTGGGCGGTGGGTGGGAAGCAAAATTCTCCGTTGTCAGCCTCCAGTTCAAATCAGATACAATTCGGCTGTGAGCCCCCTGCTAAGGATAGTTCTCTTAACGAGTTTAACACATCGCCCAAGGGCGTGTGTCGGAAGATGTCCGCGAAGCTGAATTCGACGATTAATGACCGATCAAGCTCAACATATGTGGACACACAAGGTTTGGAACCTGTAGCTAGAGACAAGTCTGTGGTTCCGGTGACATAGATGTCACTTGAAGTTAAGTCTGTGTGCGGCTCCAATGCCGCTGGGTCTGGGGCTTCCGCGGCGGGGTTGAGCTTCCCGTCTTCGGATGGCGCAATCTGCTCCGGATCTATGGCCAGAGCAGCTGCAGGTACTATATCATGCGTATGGATCGATGACAGATTTACGTCATGTTCATCGTGGTGGCAGGGAGCGGCTGCCGTGGTCTCAAATCCGTCGAAGATCTAGTCTCCACGGATATCCATGACGTAGTTCAAGCTTCCAAATCTGACCTGGTGGCCAGGGGCGTAGCTTTCGATCTGCTCCACATGGCCAAGCGAGTCGGCCCACAGTGCGAAGCCGCCGAACATGAAGATCTGTCTGGGGAGGAAGACTTCCCCTTGGATAGCGTCATTGTAGATGATTGAAGGAGCCATCAAACCTCTTGACGACGACAAAGTGGAACTCTCAATGAAAGCACCAATGTTGGTGTCAAAACCGGCGGATCTCGAGTAGGGGGTCCCGAACTGTGCGTCTAAGGTCGATGGTAACAGGAGACAGGGGACACAATGTTTACCCAGGTTCGGGCCCTCTCTATGGAGGTACTACCCTACTTCCTGCTTGATTGATCTTGATGAATATGAGTGTTACAAGAGTTGATCTACCATGAGATCGTAATGGCTAAACCCTAAAAGTCTAGCCTATCTGACTATCATTATCTATCTATGGAACTAGCCCTCTAGTTTATATAGACACGGGAGGGATCTAGGGTTACATAAGGTCGGTTACACAGAAAGGAGTCTTCATATTTGGTCGCGAAGCTTGCCTTCCATGCGAAGGAGTGTCCCATCCGGACACGGGTAGAGTCTTCGGTCTTTGTATCTTCACAGCCCATCAGTCCGGCCCATGTGTAATAGGTCGGACGCCCGAGGACCCCTTAGTCCAGGAGTCCCTCAGTGGGGAAGAGGAAAACGAGAGGCAAATGGCAAATAATGTAAACTATGAGGATATGAGATTTGTGATTAGGAACCTGGTAGATGTAGATGATCCTCCCCGGCAACGGCTCCAGAAATTCCTTTTGATGTCTGCTAGAAATATGTCGGTATTGCCCCAAAGAGGAAGGGATGATGCAGCACAACAACGGTAGGTATTTCCCTCAGTGATGAGACCAAGGTTATCGAACCAGTAGGAGAACCAAGCAACATTACATAAACAGCACCTGCACACAAATAACAAATACTCGCAACCCGATGTGTAAAAGGGGTTGTCAATCCCTTTCGGGTAACGGCGCCAGAAATTGGCAAGCGGACGTGAAAGAGTTGTATATATTGCTAGATTGAATGCCAAATAAAATGAATTACAGCAAGGAATTTTTGTATTTTTGGGTTTAATAGATCTAAAAATAAAAGGCAAATAAAATAGATCACAAAGGCAAATAATATGAGAAAGAGACCCAGGGGCCGTAGGTTTCACTAGTGGCTTCTCTTGAGAAAAATAACAAACAGTGGGTAAACGAATTTCTATTGGGCAATTGATAGAACTACAAATAATCATGACGATATCCAGGCAATGATCATTATATAGGCATCACGACCAAGATTAGTAGACCGACTCCTGCCTGCATCTACTACTATTACTCCACACATCGACCGCTATCCAGCCTGCATCTAGTGTATTAAGTTGATGGAGAAATACAGTAATGCAATAAGAACGATGACATGATGTAGACAATATCTATTTATGTAGAAATAGACCCCATCGTTTTATCCTTAGTAGCAACGATACATATGTGTCGGTTCCCCTTCTGTCACTGGGATCAAACAACGTAAGATCGAACCCACTACAAAGCACCTCTTCCCATTGCAAGATAAATAGATCAAGTTGGCCAAACAAAACCCAAATATCGGAGAAGAAATACGAGACTATAAGCAATCATGCATATAAGAGATCAAAGAAACTCAAATAACTTTCATGGATAAAAAGAGATAGATCTGATCATAAACTCAAAGTTCACCGGATCCCAACAAACACACCGCAAAAAGAGTTACATTATATGGATCTCCAAGAGACCATTGTATTGAGAATCAAACGAGAGAGAGTAAGCCATCTAGCTACTAACTACGGACCCGAAGGTCTAGAAAGAACTACTCACACATCATCGGAGAGGCACCAATGGAAGTGGTGAACCCCTCCGTGATGGTGTCTAGATTGGATCCGGTGGTTCTGGACTATGCAGCGGATGGAATTGATTTCATCGACTCCCCTAGCATTTATGGAATATTGGGCTATTTATAGAGCAAAGAGGCGGTCTGGCGGGCACCCGAGGTGGGCACAACCCACCAGGGCACGCATGGGCCTCCAGGCACACCCTGGTGGTTTGTGCTCCCCTCGGAGGACCCCTCAGGCACTTCTTCGGCCCATTAGATGTATTCTGGTCCAAAAAATCCACAAAAAGTTTTGCTGCGTTTGGACTCCGTTTGATATTGATTACCCGCAATGTAAAAAACACGCAAAAAGCAGCAACTAGCACTTGGCACTATGTCAAAAGGTTAGTACCAAAAAATGATATAAAATGACTATAAAATGATTATAAAACATCCAAGAATGATAATATAACGGCATGGAACAATCAAAAATTATATATACGTTGGAGACGTGTCACTTGTCGTTCTATGCACATAGGAATCCTACCGGACACGGGAGGTGGTCTTCTGCTTCGTCTTCACGACCCATCAGTCCGGCCCATATCGAATAGACCAGACACCTAAGGACCCCCTAGTCCAAGACTCCCTCAGTAGCCCCTGGTTATTTGATACCGGTTCAGTTGCTAAGATTAGTAACTCTAAATAGGAGTTGCAGAATAAACAGAGACTAGTAAAGGGCAAGGTGACGATGTGTGTTGGAAGTGTTTCCAAGATTGATATGATCACCATCGCATGCTCCCTCTACCTTCGAGATTGGTGTTAAGACTAAATAAATGTTATTTGGTGTTTGCATTGAGCATGAACATGATTAGATCATGTTTATTGCAATACGGTTATTCATTTAATTTAGAGAATAACTGTTGTTTTGTTTACATGAATAAAACCTTCTATGGTCATACACCCAATGTGAATGGTTTATTGAATCTCGATCGTAGTAATACACATATTCATAATATTGATGCCAAAAGATGCAAAGTTGATAATGATAGTGCAACATACTTGTGGCACTGCCGTTTAGGTCATATTGGTGTAAAGCGCATGAAGAAACTCCATGTGGATGGACTTTTGGAATCACTTGATTATGAATCATTTGATACTTGCGAACCATGCCTCATGGGCAAGATGACTAAAACTCCATTCTCTAGAACAATGGAGCGAGCTAATGACTTATTGGAAATAATACATACGGATGTATACGGTCCAATGAGTGTTGAGGCACGCGGCGGGTATCGTTATTTTCTATCCTTTACAGATGATTTGAGTAGGTATGTGTCGGATTTCGGGTTCCAGCAGACCCTTGAGGTTCGAACACTGGGGTGCGTGCGGAGATTTCGCCTTCTACCTACCTGCACCCCTCTGCCTCACTAAGATCTGAGCTATGGAAAGAACAGCACAAGAGACACAAGGTTTATACTGGTTCGGGCCACCGTTGTGGTGTAATACCCTACTCCAGTGTGTGGTGTGGTGGATTGCCTCTTGGGCTGATGATGATGAGCAATACAAGGAAGAACAGCCTCGTGAGGGTCTGTTCTTGGCTGAGGGGATGAAGTGCTAGGAGGAGTTCAGTCACCCTTCTCTCTCTCTCTCTCTTCTCGATTCTCTCTCCGATTTCGATCCCAGCTTGTTTCTGGGTTGGCCAATGCTCGATCCCCTCTACCCTGGGGGTGGCTAGTCCTATTTATAGGCAAAGGCCCTGGGCCTCCTCCCAAATATTGAGCGGGAAGGGCGCCAACAATTGGCCATTTTGAAGGGGAACATCTGGTACACTCATCCTGACTAAAGTTGGTCCTCGCCTGCCGAAGGCTCTGGTGGTGACGCTGGCTTGGGCTCCACAATGACTTCCTCCCTGCCGTTGGACTGGTCTTGGTCTCGTTGCACCGAAACGGGTGCCTTTGCTTGATGCTCTCGCCTGCGCTTGCTCCCTTTGCACCAAAGAGGAAAGGAGGACACTGCGCGGCTGGCGCCCGCCTGGCGCCTTTGGTCGTCATGGGCACCTCGTGAGGTACCCCGCCTTGATCTCTCCGCCTCCTCGCGAGCTAGCCTGATGAGGCCATGCCTGAGGAAGCTCCGTGTCGTCCGCCCCGCGAGGCTTGGCCCCTCGCGAGGGTCTTGGGTCTGTGTTGATGAAGATGGGCCATGCTGGGCCCCCCTTTGAGCCACGCCGCAGGCCGCAGGCAGGCAAGTCTGGGGACCCCCGTTCCCAGAATGCCGACAGTAGCCCCCGGGCCCAAGGCGCGCCCGGACTTCACCGTGCAGGGAGGCGAAAGGGCAAGAGCGAAGTGCCGCGGGCCCTAACAGCCTGCGGCCTCGGGCGCCGCGTGGCGGTTGATTGGGCGTGGGCGGCACTGTTCCCCCATGCCCCCTTATTTTGCGCCATGCTAGGCGGACTCGTAGTCGTACACAGCCGATCCCCTCTCTGTTGCTCGAGCGCCCTCTGTCCTTCCTCCTCTCGAACTCTAGCTTCTGTTTTCAACCCAATCTCGAACCTTCCCCCCCCCCTTCCCATCACCATGGCTCCGACGAAGAAGGGAAGAGGGAAGAAACCCATGCCTCCGCCTTGCTCACCGCCGTTGGTGGCCCCCGCCGAGGGCTTGGGCAAGGTCAGCTCGGCTCTGGCCACTATCTTCAACGAATGCGGGAGGACGACGGCCTGGCCAGCGTCCCACTTCTCCATCGACAGGATAGTCACCGAGGTCCCGTATTTTGCCGAAGCCCTGTGGGCGGGTCTGGTTCCCCCCTTTTCTGATTTCTTCAATGTCATGCTTTCCCACTATCAGATCCACATGATGCATCTGGGTCCTGAATCCATCACCCTCCTTTTGGTCTTCGCCTTTGTTTGCGAGGCAATGATGGGCATCCTTCCTTCGGTTGCCTTGCTGCGCCACTTCTTCTCTCTGCGCCTTGTCGACCCTACCCAATGCTGGGCGTGCGTGAGCTTCGTTGCCGCGTCTGAGACAGCGGCCTCAGGGATTGACTTCAGGCTCCCTCTGCCCGCAGCTGCGTTCCGCGAGCGGTGGCTGTATGTGGATGCAAGGGTGCCCAGCCCCCTGCTATCGGAGCCAACTTCGCCTGCTGTCCCCAATTCGGGCTGGGGCCAGGAGACGCTTGAGAGCCCCCGGCTCGTCTTCGTCTGGCACCGCTTCGCGTTCTTGAGGTCGCTTGGCGTGACAGCGCCCAAGGTGGTGAAGGAGTTCCTGCTACGCCGCGTTGCTCCTCTCCAATGCCACTCCCGCCGGATGCGGGCCTTCAGTGGGCGTGATAATCGTATGAGGCTCCAGGAAGAGGACCTGACGCCTGAAGTGCTGAGGACAACGCTCTTGATCCTGACTGGGGACCCCAACCCTGGCAGCATCCAGCAGGGAGGGGCCTTGCTGTACCTCTGCCAGAACAGGGGCGATTTTGTGAATCAGATGCCTATCTTTGATGAGTGGGGGCCGCGCCCCGCCGGCCTCCAGGGGCCTCGCGAGAACCCAGTGATGGTGACTGCCCTTCCAGTCAGCCAAGGCGACTCTTCCTCAAGTGGCGGAGCAGGGAGGCATGAGGCGCCAGAGGCCGAGGGGGCTCCTGGCGGGGTGACAGCGCCGGGCGATGCTCATGAGGGAGCAGCTCTTGGGGCCCGTGCCGCTGAGGCTGAGGGTGGCAAGCAGCTACCCTCAGCGCCTGCGACTGAGGCCCCTGAGGCTCCAGCCGCTTCTCTTGGCGAGGTGATTGGCAGCGCACATCAGGCAGGCGCCCCTAACACGGATCGCCTTGAAGCTCCGTCTTCGTCGCAGGTTGATCCCTGCACTCAACTCTCGGGCCGCTTCCGCGTGGACTGTGAGGCCCTCCGGAAGAGAAGGGAGGCCCTGGGCGACGATTACCCTTGTCGTCTGCTGAAGCGTAGGAAGTACTTCGCCACTGATGAGTAAGCCTTCTCCTTTCCCAGCTCCCGATCCTTCTGTTGCTTTTACTGATCCTTGCTCCGCAGGCCCCTTCCGGCCGAGCTCGCGGAGACGGCTGAGGTGCCGTCCCCCTTGGCTTCGCCCCCTCCATCGTCCTCAAGCGCTCCGAGCAGCAGAGCCCTTGGGGTGAGGGCGATCGGAGAGGCGAACCGTCCCGAGGCGCATCGTGGCCCTGCGCACCTCGCGATCCTCCTTCGCGGGCCTTCTCGTGGCATAGCCAGCCTGCTGTGGGCTTCTCCCCTGGTCGTGGACTGCGATTGGCTGAGGCGCTCCCTGCGCTCTTCATCTAGGGACGGGCTGGCTCCAGGCCGGGCTACTGGCGTGGCGTGCCCGGCCGTCGCGAGGGTGCCAGCCCCCAGCCCCCTGCCCGGAGGGGAGTGCTGATTCATGGCCCCCAGCGCTTGCTCGTGGCAGATGATGGTGTGGAAGACGTGCTCAAGCGCGCCCGGGAGTGTCGCGCTCTTCGCCAAGGTTTCCTTCAAAGGGCGGCTGACGAGGTGAGCCTGCTTTGTGAGGAGCTTGCTGATGAAGACGCGCGCCTTGAGGCCGAGGGCATGCGCCTGGCTGCAGAGAGGCGCGAGCTGGAGGGCGCCATCGCCCTTGCGCGCCGTCAGCGCGATCTTGACAACGCAGAGGCTAAGGCGTCGCTGGTGGCCTCTCGGGAGGCCCGATCTTGGGCCGGTGAGGAGGCCCAGGAAGCTGACCGGCGGCGAGAGGCGGTGGAGGAGAGGGCTCGGGAGCTCCTGGCCTGGTGCCACTCACTGGAGGAGCAAGTGGAGCTGCGCGAGGCAGCCCTCGCGTCGATGAAGGTGGCCTCTGGCGACCCAGCAGAGCTCCAGAAGCGTGAGGAGGCGCTGACGCTGGAAGCCACCGAACGTACCCGCGAGTACGAGCGTCTGGAGACGAGGGAACGCTTGGTGACGCAGGTGGAGGATGATGTCGCTGCACGGGAAGCCTGTGTCCTGGAGGAGGTCAGACGTCGGGTGGCGATGGCGTGCTTGAACCTCGAGCACGAGTTGAGGAGAGGCTGGGGTTGATCCAGGCCGAGGCTGAAGGTAGGACTGCTGCCTTGAGGGCCAAGCTGGAGGAAGCGACGCGGCGGGCCGATGCTTTTCGGGCCGCCCTTGAGGTAGCGCAAGGGGAGTCAACCACCTCCCAGGCCGAGGTGCTCCTTCTTCGCCAGCGGGTGGAGGAGGCTGAGGTCGTCGCACGCCAGAATGCGGATGAGATACGTCAGCGGCGGATCCTGGCACATGAGCATGGCCCCATGCTCACCATGCTTCGGGAGAGAGCCAACACAGCCTTGGGCAACATCTGCGAGGCGGCTGTTGGCGAGCCGCACGCAGTCAACTACGCCGGCAACCTTCAGTTCTTCACCGATGTGGTGACGCAGCTGGAGGCGCGGTCGGTCAGGGTCGACAGGTTGGTGGAGGAGAGGAGCCGCGCCCTGCTCGTGCGCGCCTTTTATCGCGTCTTCAGCCATCTCCGGAACATGGATCCCCACTTCGATTTCGACGCCGCCATCGCCCCAGTTCCCCAGGCCGTCCGAGACGACCTGGCGCACCGGGTGGAAGACAATGTGGATGCTCTTGTCAGGGCCTTCGCTTTAGACAATGACGGCGTGATCGTGGCTGCCGATGAGGGTGGTGTGGTGAACGGACCTGACGCCGCTGGCGGCGGCGCAGACAGTGATGGCGAGTTCAGCGACGCCAGCAACGGTTCGGGTGGTGCTCCTGAGGATGCATTGGGGGATTTATCTGACTGATCATGCATCGTTCCTGTTTCCTTACCCTGCATGAATAGAACTCAGGTTTTGGCCTGATGGCTGTGAGAGCATTGTGGAGGGGGAGCCCCTCATGTAAAACTTGTGTTCATCGTATTAGTAGACGTTACATTGCCCATGCGCCCGCCCCAAGTGGTTGGCTTAAGCGACGCGCTGGTCGTCTAGTTTACCTTTGTCCCGTGCGGGCCCTGAGGTAGCCTGTGGGAGGATGTGGTGTCCCGAGTGTTCCCTGATCGAATCCGTAGGATCTGCAGTAAAAAACCCTCCTGAGAGGACGCTGCGGCGGCAGTCTGGGCTACGCGCAAGCTAGGCGTGACCTGGCTCGTGAGGGGCTCACGAGGGGAGGTAGCTGAGGCAAAGTGGCAATCAAAATGCGAGAAATTGCTCGAACGAGACTAAGCACCCCTTCCCCGAACACACGCAAATCTCAAATTCGAATCCAACTTAAATCCAGCGGGGGAAAGTGACAACCAAAGGGAAAAGCAACGAAAGCAGACAAAAGGCTGCGTCCGGCACCTAATCTAGCCTTGGACGTCTTCTCACCAGCGCGGAGCTAAGTGCTGCCACTGGGCGTGGGAGGGAGCCCCAGGGCCTGAGGCCGGCACCCCTGAGACTCCGGGGCATGTACAGCCCCACTCATTATTACGTGAGAGTGTCACGGGGCGGCGAGCTTCACAGGCACTGGGCCTTCTTCACAGGTACCGGCCTTGCTTCATATCGCCAGACGAGGGCCCCGCCTTGCACCACACTCTAGTGCCATCAACGACGACCGGAAACCAGGACGCCGCCGATGGGGTAGAGCGGTCGCCAGCGGTTCCCCCGACGACCACGGGTCCTCCGCCAGGGGCAGGCCCTGAGGCACGTCCCCAGCAGAGGGCCTACCTCCTGAGAACACCTTGCTCCGAACGCCGCGGTGGTGATGTCGGATCTCGGCCCCTCTCCTGCAGCCCCCTGCGCCCTTCTCCCGAGGGGTAGGAGACTGTGGGAGCGGGGCAGCTGCTCGCTGTGGCGACCTGCACCTCCTGCGATCCATGATTAGCGTATGCCTGCTCCTGAGGAATTAGCGGTACCCGATAATCGTTGCCTCCAGCGTGGCCAGTGGGACCGTCCCAGGGCTCCTGGAAGGGCTCAGCTTCTGGCGCCTCGTCCCCCCAGCTTGGGCTGAGGAGCGAGCCTTCTTTGCCCTCATGAGGGTGTCCTTGGTCCATCATGAGAGGCACATATTCTTCTGGCGCCGTCATCCCGAAGGCCATGCCGTAGTGCTCCGCGTGCCACGCAGCTCTGCTTGACGCGCCCACCGTCGGGTGGTAGCGTGGCTATCCACTGGGGCCATGGGTCGCGTCGAGTCCTTCTTCTTAACGGATCGGGAGCAGGGGCAGCGCCGCCGCCGGTCCGGTGCCGATAGCTTCGCTGGCATTGGAGTAGCCTTGGAGTCCGCGGGCGCGCGCGGAGCCCCTGCGTGGGCCGCCCTGGGCTGGAGATGGGAGTTGGGTGCAGAAGGGGTGAGCCCCCGAGGCGGCGAAGCCCAGGAGCTCTGCCACCCGCTCCAGCAGCACGTCGCGGCCGCCCTCCAGCAGTCTGCACTGCAGCAGCTCTCGGGCCCCCGTGAGCGCGGCCCTCGAGTTCGCCTGCTCCCGGCGGGTGTACGGTGTCGTGGTCGCGGCGTGATTGGAGGCCCTTACTACCGACCGCGCCTCCCGCGGTGTGAGAGCTGTCGAAGCCTGTCCACGTTGCCCACGGCCCGCAGCGCCCTGCGGACCGCGAGCTGCCTGGGGCACGGGGTCGCCCGAGGCGAGTGGCTCTGCGCGGGCGGGCCACGCCGCCCATGGGTCTGGGTTGCCCGCCTGGTCGTCGGACATGGTGATGACGACGCGACGGGACACGAAGCGGTAGAAGGTGGATTCCGGCGCACCCCTACCTGGCGCACCAAATGTCGGATTTCGGGTTCCGGCGGACCCTTGAGGTTCGAACACTGGGGTGCGCATGGAGATTTCGCCTTCTACCTACCTGCACCCCTTTGCCTCGCTAAGATCTAAGCTATGGAAAGAACAGCACAAGAGACACAGGGTTTATACTGGTTCGGGCCACGTTGTGGTGTAATACCCTACACCAGTGTGTGGTGTGGTGGATTGCCTCTTGAGCTGATGATGATGAGCAATACAGGGAAGAACAGCCTCGCGAACGTCTATTCTTGGCTGAGGGGATGAACTGCTAGGAGGAGTTCAGTCACCCTTCTCTCTCTCTCTCTCTTCTCGATTCTCTCTCCGATTTCGATCCCAGCTTGTTTCTGGGTTGGCCAATCCTCGATCCCCTCTACCCTGGGGGTGGCTAGTCCTATTTATAGGCAAAGGCCCTCGGCCTCCTCCCAAATATTGAGCGGGAAGGGCGCCAACAATTGGCCATTTTGAAGGGGAACATCTGGTACACTTATCCTGACTAAAGTTGGTCCTCGCCTGCCAAAGGCTCTGGTGGTGACACTAGCTTGGGCTCCACAATGACTTCCTCCCTATCGTTGGACTGGTCTTGGTCTCATTGCACCGAAACGGGTGCCTTTGCTTGATGCTCTCGCCTGCGCTTGCTCCCTTTGCACCAAAGAGGAAAGGAGGACACTGCGCGGCTGGCACCCGCCTGGCGCCTTTGGTCGTCATGGCTTGCGTCACGGGCACCTCGTGAGGTACCCCGCCTTGATCTCTCCGCCTCCTTGCGAGCCAGCCTGATGAGGCCGTGCCTGAGGAAGCTCTGTGTCGTCCGCCCCGCGAGGCTTGGCCCCTCGCGAGGGTCTTGGGTCTGTGTTGATGAAGATGGGCCGTGCTGGGCCCCCCTTTGAGCCACGCCGCAGGCCGCAGGGAGGCAAGTCTGGGGACCCCCGTTCCCAGAACGCCAACAGTATGGGTATATCTACTTGATGAAACACAAGTCTAAACCATTTTAAAAGTTCAAAGAATTTTGGAGTGAAGTAGATAATCATCGTAACAAGAAAATATAGTTTCTACGATCTGATCATGGAGGCGAATATTTGAGTTACGAGTTCGGCTTCATTTAAGAAAATGTGGAATTGTTTGACAAGCCACGCCACCTAGAATACCACAGCGTAATGGTGTGTCTAAACATCGTAACCATACTTTAATAGATGTGGTGCGTTCTATGATGTCTCTTACCGATTTCGTTTTGGGGTTATGCATTAGAGACAGTCGCATTCATGTTAAATAGGGCACCATCAAAATCCGTTGAGACGACAACGTATGAACTATGGTTTTGCAAGAAACCTAAGTTGTCGTTTCTTAAAGTTTGGGGATGTGATGCGTATGTCAAACGAATTCAGCCTGATATGCTTGAACCTAAATCGGAGAAGTGCGTCTTCATAGGATACCCTAAGAAAACTATTGGGTGCACCTTCTAACACAGATCCAAAGGCAAGATCTTTGTTGCAAAGAATGGGTCCTTTCTAGAGAAGGAGTTTCTCTCAAAAGAAGTGAGTTGGAGGAAAGTAGAACTTGGTGAGGTAATTGTACCTTCTCTCAAATTGGAAAGTAGTACATCAGAGAAAGCCGTTCCCGTCATGCCTACATGAACTAGAGAGGAAGCAAATGATGATGATCATGAAACTTCAGGTCAAGTTACTACTAAACCTCATAGGTCGACCAAAAAATGTTCCACACCAAAGTGGTACGGCAATCCTATCCTCGAAGTCATGTTGTTGGACAACAGCAAACCTACAAACTACGACGAAACTATTATGAGCCCACATTCCAAAAATGGCTTGAGGCCATGAAATCTGAGATAGGATCCATGTATGTGAACAAAGTGTGGACTTTGGGGGATTTGCCTGATGATTGACAAGCCATAAAGAATAAATGGATCTTTAAGAGGAAGATGGACGCTGACGGTAATATCATTGTCTACAAAGCTCGACTTTTTGCAAAAGGTTTTTGACAAGTTCAAGGTGTCGACTATGATGACACTTTCTCACCCGTAGCGATGCTTAAGTTTGTCCGAATCATGTTAGCAATTGCCGCATTTTATGATTATGAAATCTGGCAAATGGATGTCAAAAAACCTTGCATTCCTTAACGGGTTTCTTGAGGAAGAGCTGTATATCATGCAACCGAAAGTTTTTGTCGATCCTAAAGGTGCTACAAAGTATGCAAGCTCCAGCTATCCATCTATGGACTGGTGCAAGCATCTCGGAGTTGGAATATATGCTTTCAGGAGGTGATCAAAGCATATGGTTTTATACAGACTTATGGTGAAGCATGTATTTACAAGAAAGTGAGTGGGAGCTCTGTAGCATTTCTGATATTATATGTGGATGACATATTGCTGATTGGAAATGAGATAGAATTTCTGGATAGCATAAAAGGATACTTGAATAAGAATTTTTCAATGAAAGACTCGGTGAATCTTCTTACATATTAGGCATCAAGATCTATAGAGATAGATCAAGATGCTTGATAAGATTTTCAATGAGTACATACCTTGATAAGATTTGAAGGAGTTCAAAATGGATCAGTCAAAGAAGGAGTTCTAGCATGTATTGTAAGCTGTGAAGTTGAGTAAGACTCAAAGCCCGACCACGGCAAAAGATAGAGATAGAATGAAAGTCATTCCCTATGCCTCAGCCATAGGTTCTATAAAGTATGCCATACTATGTACTAGACCTATTGTGTACCTTGCCATGAGTTTGACAAGGGGTACAATAGTGATCCAGGTGTATATCACTGGAAAGTGGTCAAAATTATCTTTAGTTACCTAAGAGGACTAAGGAAATATTTCTTGGTTATGGAGGTGATAAAGAGTTCGTCATAAAGGGTTACGTCGATGCAAGCTTTGACACCGATTTGGATGACTCTGAGTCTCAATCTAGATGCGTATTGAAAGTTGGAGCAATTAGCTAGAGTAGCTCCATGCAGAGCATTGTAAACATAGAAATTTGCAAAATACATACGGATCTGAATGTGATAGACCCGTTGACTAAACTTCTCTCACAAGCAAAGCATGATAACACCTTAGTAAACTCTTTGGGTGTTAATCACATGACGATGTGAAATAGATTATTGACTCTAGTAAACTCCTTGCGTGTTTGTCACATGGCGATGTCAACTATAGGTGTTAATCACATGGCGATGTGAACTAAATTATTGACTCTAGTGCAAGTGGGAGACCGATGGAAATATGCCCTAGAGGCAATAATAAAATGATTATTATTATATTTCCTTAATCATGATAAAGGTCTATTATTCATGCTAGAATTGTACTGACCTAAAACTTAAATACATGTGTGGATACATAAACAAATATCATCTCCCTAATGAGCCTCTACTAGACTAGCTCGTTGATCAAAAGATGGTTAATGTTTCCTAACCATAGACATGAGTTGTCATTTGATAATGGTACCACATCATTAGGAGAATGATTTGATGGACAAGACCCATCCGTTAGCTTAGCATATGATCGTTCAGTTGATTGCTATTACTTTCTTAATGTAAAATACATATTCCTTCGACTATGAGATCATGCAACTCTCGCATACCGGAGGAATGCCTTGTGTGCTATCAAACATCACAACGTAACTGGGTGATCATAACGATTCTCTACAGGTATCTCCGAAGGTGTCTGTTGAGTTGGCATGGATCGAGATTAGGATTTTTTTAGTCCGTGTATTGGAGAGGTATCTCTGGGCCCTCTCGGTAATACACATCATGAGAAGCCTTGCAAGCACAGTGACTAAGGAGTTAGTTACGAGATGATGTATTATAGAACGAGTAAAGAGACTTGCCGGTAACGAGATTGAACTAGGTATGAAGATACCGACGATCGAATCTCGGGAAAGTAACATACCGACAGACAAAGGGAATTACGTATGTTGTCATAAGGTTCGACCGATAAAGATATTTGTAGAATATGTAGGAACCAATATGGGCATCCAGGTTACACTATTGGTTATTGACCAGAGAGGTGTCTCGGTCATGTCTACATCATTCTTGAACATGTAGGGTCCGCACGCTTAACGTTCGTTGACGATATAGTATTATATGAGTTATGTGAGTTGATGACTGAATGTTGTTCGGAATCCTGGATGAGATCACAGACATGACGAGGAGCTCCAAAATGGTCCGGAGGTAAAGGTTGATATATATGACAATAGTATTTGGTCACCGGAAAGGTTTTGGAAGTACCGGGTATTTTATCGGGGTGTCGGAAGGGGTTCCGGGAGGCCACTGGCAAGTGATGGGCTTTATGGGCCAAAGGGGGAAGCACACCAGCCTACAAGGGGGCTGGTGCGTCCCCTCCACCCCTTGCGCATGCACCAAAGAGGGAGGGAAGGAAGGGGGGCGCCCCAAAGGCAGCCAGCCCCCCTTTCCCGCCCCCCATGCAGAAATATCAGTACAAAAAAAAGACACATCCGTGACATTTTGGGCTGAACGAAAAAAAAATTGTCATACATATGACACTTCTATGACGATAATTGTGACAAAACCCAGTATCATCATAAATGTGGTGGGCTCCTACTTCTATGACAAAAAATCATGACAGAAAATGGGCTTTTTCGTCCTGGGCGGGCCGGAGACGAAGCTGCATGACATTCTTTGGGCCGTCCATGACAGAAAAAACTATGGTAGAAGCGAGGGGGAGGAAAATTTCGAGGAGTTCCCGGTTACAGTGGGAGGCCGGGGGCCGAGCGATGCGTGTTTCTCTCGTACACGTACGCGCATGTGTGCGAGGCATTGGCTCTAACTGAACCCGAGTGAGGTGTTGGGCTCTAACTGAACCTGAGCGATTGCACTGCAGGCTACGCATTACTGAACCCGAGCGATCGATCGATGGCTGTTAACTGAACCGGATGGAGCGATTCCTTCGCTACTGCTGCTAACTGAAGCCGATCGATGCTGCCTCTGGGATGAACAGTGAGCGTTGCGGGGGGTTTGGATGAACAGTGAGCGGTGGCGTTGCCTCTGGGTGAACAGGACCCCGTGGTGTGGTGGAGGGCTGGATGAATAGTAGACAGTGGAGGGGTGCCCGTGGAGGGGTGGTTGAACAGGACCCCGTGGTGTGGAGGGCTGGATGAACAGTAGACGGTGGAGGGTGGTTGAACAGTAGCCGGTGGAGTAGCGCGCGGTGAAGGCTGGATGAACAGGAGCCCGTGGAGGCTGGAGGAGGTCGACGGTAGCCCGTGGAGGCTGGAGCAGGTCGACAGTGGAGATGAACAGTATCCCGTGGAGTCCCGTTTTGCGGTACGCCACACCCCTCCCGATGAACAAGACCCCCGTTTTGACCGTAGCGCTCCAACACAAGTCCGTTTCGTCCGTTTTGCGGTACACCACACCCCTCCCGATCAACAGGACCCCCGTTTTGACCGTAGGAGGTCCGTTTCGTCCGTTTTGTGGTACGCCACACCCCTCCCAATCAACAGGACCCCTGTTTCGACCGTAGGAGGTCCATTTCCTCTGTTTTGCGGTACGCCAGACCCCTCCCGATCAACAGGACCCCGTTCCGAACGTAAGAGGTCCGTTTCCTCCGTTGTGCGGTATGCCAGGCCTCGTTTCGATCGCCTGTTCCGTCCAAGCCCTCCCGATGAACACGACCACGCATTCCGTTCCGACCCAGCCGGTTGGCTCCCATGCGTTTCGTTAGCTCCCGATGAACATGACGCATTCCGTTGCCTCCCCATGAACACGACGCATTCCGTTGCCTCCCCATGAACACGACGACGACGTTGTTTCTCCGTTCCGACCCAACCATGTACACGAGCCCTGGCCGTACGTATGCGCGAGTAGGCGTTTGAGACCCCGCCCGTATGTACACATACGTGGCCATATTTTCTTTCTTGCACCCTGGCCGCTGTATGTACGTGTACATGCTATGTGCGCGCCTCTACTACGACACGTGCGTGCCTCTACATCCACCAGTATATATGTACGTACATGTTCGCGACCAGAATGACAACGCTACGTACGCTTCGACTAGGTGGGTCCCGACTGTCAGGCACTTCCTTGTGTGCGAAGATGTAGCTGGTGGGTCCCAGTAGTCAGGGGGCGAATCGTTTTTTTGCCCGGACGCACATCCTTGCATGCAAAGATGTAGCTGGTGGGTCCCAGCAGTCAGGGGGCGAATTGTTTTTTTGCCCGGATGAACTTCCTTGCGTGCGAAGATGTAGCTGGTGGGTCCCAGAAGTCAGGGGGAAACATTTTTTTCACGAAATATGGTGGCCCGTCCGGTGGGTCCCCGCTGTCAGGTGGAGGAATCATTATTTTACGCGTAATAAGGAGGCACTTCCTTGCTGCGGCCATGGACCCAGCAGTCAGCCTCTCCACGTATAGTCCATGTCCGATGGAAGTCGTTCCTTGACCATGTTGACCACGCCGCGCCGAGAGCACCACGGCGGTGGACGACAGCGAGGACTAGGAAGGAGACGACTCGGAGCCGGGGAAGACACAACAGTGGATGCCCACGTGAACAGAAGTACGAGGGTTCACTAGTTCGGCTGCGGTGTGAGGCTGCTGTCGCCGCAGAATAACAGGGGGTATGGGTGAGTAGAGGGATGGCCTAGCCAGCGGTGGGAGTAGTAGGGGGCGATGAGGCCTCCGCGGCATCACAGCCAGCCACGGGAGGCAGGAGCACGCGGCACCACCAGCGCTGGTTTGGGCGGCTGGAGCAAGAAGACTAGAGGTTGAAGAAGCACTACCGCCGTTGGATGAACATCGTACGGTAAAAGGAGCTAGAATCATTCATATTGACTAAGTTGACAAAGCCCTTCGTCCCCGTCAACTTGGTAGGCCCACAAGTCAGCCTCCCAGTATGCTGGGTTCCATCTGGCAAGGGGAATATTCATTTTTTTGTGCGTAATAAGGAGCCACTTCCTTGCATGCGAAGATAGCTGGTGGGTCCGACATGTCAGCGGGGGGCACGTTATTTTCACGAAATACAGAGGCCCTTCCGGTGGGTCCCAGATATCAGGTGGAGGAATCATTATTTTGCGCGTAATAAGGAGGCATTTCCTTATGTGCGGCCGTGGACCCAGCTGTCAGCCTCTCCACGCACAGTCTACTTCCAATGGTGTCGTTTGTTGACCACGTTGACCACGCCGCGCCGAGCGCATCGAAGGTGGTGGACGACGGCGAGGCCCCGGATAGCAACGAGCCGGAGATGGGAAGACGCGGGAGTAGAGTCGCAGACGGAGAGGTGTACGAGGGTTAACTGGTTCTAGTGCGGTGTGGTTCGGCAGTCGGTGGAGAAGAACAGGAGGTGTGGAGGGGTGGAGGGATGGTCTGGCCAACGGTGGATTAGCACTTCATAGCGAAGCGTGCTAAGCAGAGCTGCTAGCAGCAGGAGGCGGGAGGTGGTCCCGGCGGCACTGGAGGAAGAAGACGAGAGATTGAAGATGGATGCCGGTCGTTGGATGTAAATCCAACGGCTAACATGTCAGAATCATTTGTTGACTAAATTGACAACGACTTGCGTTGACTTTGACCTATTGGCCCACATTTCAGCCTCCAAAAATGTGGCACGTATTCAACCCATTTTTTCAGAATTTACAGTCTTTTTTTTGCGTGATAGAATTTATAGTCAATTTGATCTTTTTTTCAATTATAGCCATTAGCTGGGCTGGGTGAACAAATAATGTAGCGCCCATGCGGCCCATTTATTTTATTTCCTAAAAAATTACAGGCCATTTGCACTTTCTCGAAATACACGATTTTGCTGGGCTGATTCTAATTATAATGTTGGGTTGGGCCATCAATGTTATAAAAAAACTAAAAATGGGCTGAGCATTTTGTTATAAATATATTTAAATAATAAGTGATATTATTACATTCGTCCTTAAATCTTACCAAGCTTTTGTACACAATCACTAGGATTTTCGTGCCAAAACAATCCAGGATTTTATTTGTTAAGAAACTATTTTTATAAGTTAATAAGATGTGGGATATTGTTTTCTTACATATGTAATGTTTTATTTTATAGAAATTTATGAACTCTCGTACTTCACTTATATTATTTTCAAAGTCTCTAAACATCATGGTAATTGTTAAATATATGATGACAATAAAAATAATATATAATAACATATAAAATAATTTAAATATATATAATATAGTTATAAGGGACACATAAGTTGGACCTGGCGTTCCTATTCTTATATAGAAAAATAGAACAGACCTCTGCGTTTTCTTCAAAAAAATACATAAATTGGGCTACCAAAAATAAAACCTCGGATGGGAGGTCCATAGGCCAGTCGATACATGACGGCCCTAAGAAAATACAAACAGGCCTATGGACCTCCCATCCGAGGTCGTGGGCTGCGCATGTTAAAAATGAAAGCCTAGACGAGGCAGCCCAAAACCACGTCCAACACTTGCCAAAACTCCATCCCTCATTTTCTCTGTGTTTTGCACAATCGACATTGTGTGGGCATTTTGACTGTGCATCATATGAAGATGTGCTATGCATGAATGTTGATCAGCATGATGTTAACTGGCTGGTAGTTCCATTTTCGACCATGAATAAAACTTCCAACATGATGTTAACCCTATTTGAAAAGGCCGTGTTAATATAAATGCTTTGCCTCTGAAAGTTGCAGTTTCTTATCTGAAACTGAACTTGCAGTTTCTTATCTGAAACTGAAACTTGCACTTTCTTCTTTGAGAATCACATTATCTGCACTTTTATACTCCTATGAAACTACATTTTTTAAGTGCTACTCTAGAATTCATAAAATACTTCATATGCTCAATACTGCAAATCTGAAATTCAAAAGACATTCATATCTGAAAGTACTCTCAAAATACACAACACAAAACACAATTCACAACCTGCAAATACTGACAACCCTAAGCTCCTCCTGACAATTCACAAACTGCCCGACTATTGGGCTGGGGGGCCCTCCTATTCCTCAGCGGCAGACAGCCGCCCCGTGAGACGATGTGAACGGCGAGGGAGACGATGGCGGGGAAGCGTCGTCAGGCAACTGCTTTTCTCCTCTTGCAGTGGGGTTCAGTCGACGAAGACTCCACCGGTCGCTCTGGTAGGAACCCCTCACAAACGGCACCCTGTAGATGCTCGATCCTTCAATCTCTGGTGGATGCTCCATCTGGGATCGATACTCCCACCACTTCTCCCTCACGATCGGATTCGGTGAATCTGTTTGCTCCATGGCCCAGAGGAGCAGCTCTATGTACTCCGGCGTGACTCCCTCCGGGAGTATCGCTGCCTTTTCGCTCTGTTGCAGATATTTGGCCATGGATGTCGCCGTCGCCGCTAGTTGGTCCTTGTTGTCAAACCAAGACTGTATGTCCAACATCCTAGCTAGCTTCATAGGGTCGCCGTCTGCGATCCTCACGTATCGGTTGTACTCCTCCATCGATCGACTTCTCCACATTACCTTCACTCGCCGGCGGTGGTTTTTGAATGGAAGAGGAGAGGAGCAGCGCTGGCTTCGGATTAGAACGGGAGAGGAGCGACGCTGGTTTTGGACTGGAACAGGAGAGGAGGGGCGGTGGTTTTGAAATGCAAGAGGAGAGGAGCAGTGCCGCATTTAGATTGGAACAGGAGAGGAGCGGCAGTGGTTTAAGAGGAGAAGAGCGGCACTGGTCTTGGAAGTATTTTTTTTGTTGTTTTGCGTATTTTGGGTCAATGTTTGACCACGTATTGTATTTGACAAGCAAAATGTGAATGCATGTCACCAAAAATTGTATCGTTTGGTTCGTATCTGAATGTACTTTCAAATTATATTATTTTTGCAACATATAACATATATTTTATGTGCGAAAATCATGGTCAATTATGACCCAGAATAAAAGGGAGACTAGTTAATGTGGGGTCGCTTTCTTAATTGAAGGGTAAATTGATTTTGATTTTGATCAAGTCATAGCGCACCGGCCCTCTCGTCCAATCCTAAATCACTGCCGCACGCTCCTCTCCCTCTTCTCCATTGCAAAACCACCTCCTCTCCTCTCCATCATCTCCATTCCAAAACCACCGTCTCGCCTCTCCCTCTTCTGATCTTCTCCATTGCAAAACCACCTCCTCTCCTCTCCTCTCCATCATCTCCATTCCAAAACCACCATCTCGCCTCTCCCTCTTCTGATCTTCTCCATTCCAAAAAACCACCTCCTCTCCTCTCCATCATCTCCATTCCAAAACCACCGTCTCGCCTCTCCCTCTTATGATCTTCTCCATTGCAAAACCACCTCCTCATGCACGTGGCCCGGAGGCGCAGTTGTCGTCATTTTGATCTGAAGCGCCGGATTATAACATATAACACGAAAATATGCCACATGACAAGAAATCATAACCTCACTTCCCAAAGGAGACAACATGAATCCCGACGGAAAAACTAGACGAGGAACAAAGCTCAAATGAAAGATAAACTCGTAGAAAAGGGTTCCGTCGATAGATGTCCTAATTAACATAGCCGGCTTGACCTAGATGGCAGCCGAGTAGTCATTGTTCGTGCATGTGCCCCCAATGACTAGCCCAACTCAGTTGTCGCTGTTTAACCCTCGCAGTGATCCGAAGCACATGACACCTAATTTTGCGAGATAACATGAAACCTTTTTTTAGATTTCTCACCACAACTACAACCATGTACAACACAGCCTGCACGATATGTAGATGATAGCCAATCCAGGCGTGTCTGCTGGAGTCTGGTCACATGCATGGACGAACTGATCTTCCGTGTCTTGCAGGGATCATCCAGGCACCAATGTAGTACAACACTTCTCTAGTACTATCGCTCGTCTCCCTCTTCTATTAAGTCACCCGACTTGTGGGGCCGGGGAGTGTGCCTATGGTCGGTTCTCAATTGCCGTCCCACATGTGTGTGCAAACGCAATATGAAGCGTGTTCCATTCGGAGAGCAGCATGCCAGACCGACCGACCGTCTGGGGTGCGACACGAACGCGACGGGCGTGCTGTATAATCCGTACATGTGTACCGCTGTTTTCTACACGCTTTGCTCCATGGCGCAGGCGCAATCCATGGATACAAAATTAGTATACTGTATACTATTTAAAAGTCAAGGGCGGGGCTTTTCCTACGCGGTAGGTGGCCGGGCAGTTCCACCTAGTCGGTTCGACAGAAACGCGAGAAGACGAGGGAGTAGGCTGCTGCAAATGTAGGGCTGTGTGATTTGATAGCGAGTTACTGCTAGACAGGTGGGGCGCCATGATTTTACTTGCCATTATCATTTTAACTATGGCGCTACGATCGGCGTGAGTCTCCCGATTCCTGACCACCTCCATTACGAAGAAAGAGATAGACAGGAGTAAAAAATACACTTATAGCCAACCTTATAGCCAACCTTGTTGTAGTATGAGTGACTAAGTGATGACTATGTATGACATGCGAACATCAGATAGCCTAACGCACCGTGTTAAATCTCCAAGGGCGCGACCGCGCGAGTGACGCGACGGTCGTGGTAGGCGCGACCATGATACGGGCTACTGGCAGCCCTTGGATGTGAGATCAAACGGTCACATGCTAAGTTGCTGAAAATTTGCAGAATAACCCTCCAGGATAGGATATTCACCCATAGGTCTAGAATCACGCCATGCAACCATTCGATCTTAGATCCAAGGGCTCTCAGAAGCCCGTATCATGGGAGAATGGAAAGCCACTACCCTGCCGTTCGCACGCTGGCAGTTTGCTCCTACTCGTCCCCGCACGTCCTTCAATACTACGGCGGTTTGCTCCTAGTCGTCTCGTCCATTCATCTTACGGCAGTTCCACTAATCCTAACCCTCCTCGCAAATCCATGGCGTCCCAAATATCCACGATCGGCGGTGATTACAAGGTTAGAACCATCACCAGCGATGAGTTCGACGTCATCTACACCCGTTCTTCCGCGACGGTGAAAGGATGCCTTTCTCGCTTTAGACGCATGTTCGAAAACTCAGAAGATGAGTGGGTCGCTGGGCTAGATGTTGAGTACACCACAGTCCTAGGACCAGAGAAGGATCTAAAGGACGAAGATAGGAAGAAGCCCGCTGTGATCCAGGTTTGCGTACATAATGTTTGCTTGGTCTACCACATATGCCATGCCGGCATTGAGTGCCAGGATTTAAGAACTTCCTCAAGGACAAAACAGTGAAATTTGTTACTATAGACTTTAAGAACGATAGGGATGTCCTGCGTCGGATAGGTCTCATTGTAGGCAACCCCTTCGACCTCCAGAAGAATCGGCTGGTGTCCTCTCGTCAGCCTTCAATGCTGACCCCGGCAGGAGCCATGGTTCATCCTTCATACGGTAAACTGGAGAAACCTCCATATACATGTTTCATCGTCATGCATGGCACCGGAATGTACTAGATATAGACCACATCAACTATGCTGCAATGGATGGCTACCTTTGCTTCAATATCTACAAGGGTTGGATGAAGAGCAACAGCCAAGTGTGCGGTTCAAGCAAAGAAGTATCGGCCAAGAGGAAGAGGGACAAGGAAAAAGTCGAGGACGTGGACGAGGACTCCGAGTAAGGTGGCAGTGTTGTTGCTCATGGTGGTTCTAATGCAGTGTCTACCGGAATCGTTGCAAAGTTTAATTTCAGGTGTGCTTAATTTAATTTGAGGGGTGTGTTGTGTTGAGCCCCTAGCAGAACTATGTTATGTTTCTTCTCGTTACTTTAACTCTTCAGTACGTACATACTAGTATTTCTTACATTTCATCTTTTAGTTGGTATAGTACTACCACTCGTTTCTTCACATTCTATACATACAATATATATGGCCAACATCATATAGCGAGCAGTTTAGTTGTCAAAGAATTTCAGGGTGCTTAGTTTTGTCAAAGAATTCCAGGATGCTTAGAGGGTGCTTGGATCCAAGGGACTTATTTTAGTCTGACTAAAAATAGTCTCTTTAAGAGGCTAAAGTTCCAAGAACCCCTTACTAAAGAGGGGCTAAAACTAGTCTTGAGGCTAAAAAATTTTAGTCAGGGGTACCCCTACTAAAATGTGGATTAGTCCTCTCTCTACTCATTTAACTCCTCTCCTTTAACACAGGCGAGTTCTAGATTGGAGGGTTTGGAGGATAATAAATGCTCATTAACTTGATTTTAGCCTTTTTAGTATTTGGATCCAAGCATGGGTGAGGCTAGCATATTTTAGTCCCACTACTTTTAGTCATGGGACTAAAACATATCTAAGCACCCTCTTAGTTTTTTTTTTGAGGGGTGGGTTGTGCTGGACACCATTATTGTGACTAGCCTTTTTAATAGTACTATATGCATAATTTGGCGACGAGCGCTCTCTATATGTACCACCTTTTTTAATTTCAAGTTTTGCTCCATGGCGCAATCCATCGATACTACTGCTGTACAAAAGTATACATTTTTTAAAAGGCTAGAGGGCGGGGCAGTCTAGCTTGGTCGGTTTCACGAGAGGCGAGGGCCTTTGTGATTTGACGGCTCATTACAGCTGGAAGGCAGGGCCTTGTGATTTGACTGCTCGTATAAATGCACCAACGACCTGATCGAGGAGGAGCAAAGAACCGTGCGGTATACTCAAGTTTTCCACTGGAGTAGTACTGCGACGGAGGAGCACGAAACACGGCAGCCCAGTGCCATATGGCGATAAAAATGATCTAATTTGCTAGTCATCTCATTATTAGCATTGTTCTATTCATTCCCTAAAAAACCATTGTTCTATTCATGCCTCGCAGAGAACGTGACACGTGCGGCGAAACACCCGAAGCAAAAGATGAAACACAGGAGCAAAAGAAGAAGGAAGATTATCACCCCAAATGATCTAATTCGCCGCGGAGTCCTAACTGCTTCTTCATCGCCTCCACGACCTCCATCTCCTTGCGCGTCTCCTCCACCATCTTCTTCATTATGTCCATGACGCAGGATTTCTCGACGCGAGCCTTCATCATCTGTTCCACGGCCGCATTACGTACCTTGACAGCAGCCGGGTGCTCGATGTGGAGCTTCGCCAACTCCTCCTTCTGTTCCATGACGAGGGCCTGCAGCATCTTCATCGAGGAACTACTATTCTCATGCAGCTTCTTCCAGCCGGCGTTCTTCTCCTTCAACAGGTCGATCTCGAGGCAGAGCTTCGCCTTGTCCTCCTGAAGTCGTAGGATTTCGCTGGTCGCCTTCTTCTCTGAGGCAATGCTCTTCTTAAGCAGCATCACCAAGCCGGCGGTCAACTCCCCCTGCTGATTGAGCTCAGCGGGCATGTCTTCGAGGCTCTCCTTCAGCAACTCCATCAAGCCTTGGATGAACTCCTTTTGCTTATTGAGGTGCTTATTGAGCTGATCGGGCATGCCGTCGAGGGATAACAACTCCAGCTCCACCGGCTCGGCATGTTCGCCTTCGCGGCTAGGGCGCTCCTGGGAGCCATCGCCTGCCCATGAGAGATCTTTTGAGGTCTTTGCGTGGTGGCGAACCCTCTTTTTTTCCGCAGCCTTGGTTGCCGCTCCCTTGTTACGAGTAGTTCTCGACCTAGAGCTCTGCTCACCGGCCATGGCAACGACGGACGAAGAAGAAGCACTTATGAGCAGGAAAGGTAGAGTAATTTTTGGTTAGGTAGTTCCCCTTTTTATAACCTAAGTACTAGCACTAGTACTAATACCTGCATAGTGGGAACATGTTCAGGTTTGGTACGTACTAGTAGGTGTGAGCAGGATTTCGAATGTAATGGGAACAAGATAAAGATTAATTGATGGTTTTGGTTTTGAGGCCCGAAACGTCTCCTGATGAGTTTAGCGGAACATAAATTTCAAGTACTACACTGCTCAAATGCATAAATATTATGTTACTGTCAAAAATTGGCACAAAATACGAAGGAGACCAATGGAAGTACTACTAGCAACCCACGATTTAACTACTCGCATGCGCGCAGTGGAGTAATAATGTATTTCTTCCGCCCTCACGTCCACTCAATTTGCATGCGCTATATTAATTAACCATCAATGAAGTGAACGACTTTACACGCATCAAATTATCGCATGGGGTGGATCTTGGTACAAAATTGCGTCCGCCCGTGTACCCGTGTGTGCGTGTGAGGGAATGAGTGAGTGCCCGGCGTGCGTGCACATCTTCGCTTCGTGCATGTATCGCCAGTATGGCTCAGGGAGGACGAGTACATTCTTCTGGAACCAGCAGCACGTCACTGTGATCAATCCACGCAAGGAGGTCGCGACAACGCCTCCACATGTGCCACGTGGCTTCCTGAACTATAATAGAGACACTGTGTAGCGTGCCATTGGTATTCTAATTTACGTGTTTTGCACATACTCGAAGTACTAGTAAGGTACACGTGCATTGCACGCATCAGATTTTGCAACCAAATTATGAATAAATACCACACTATAGCATGTAAGCTCTGAGTCATATATGCCTGATGTAGCCCTTCGTTTAATTCTTATAGTTCATCTCATTCAAAATCAATTAGTTTTTATAGAAAAGCTAAGAACGCGGGAATAGGAAAAACATGGGATTATAGTGGAATGTCGTCTTGAATCCTACAAGATTGTACGAGTGTTTGATTGTGCATAGAAAAACCGCATAATTCTTTCAAAGAGGTTTGAGTGGATGGGATGTTTCCTATGAAATCTAGTGCAAATGAATCATATGGAAAAATTCCTATGGTTTACAATCCTACGAATCAAACAACCAAGATAGGAAAAATTCCTAATGATTAGAATCCTCCAAAATTCCTTTGAAAATCCTTTGAATCAAAGAATCCCTTAATCTATTTTATGATTCATGGAATTGTGCGTTGTAAAGCATAAAGTAAAAACAAATAATGGCAATTCAACTAGAAAAAAAGTTTGGGCAGTTATGACACGGAAGATTCTAGAACAAAAGAGAACCACTCTTGTTTTGAGGTTTGTGCATTATGCTTAAGTTCAACCATGGAGTCTGCTTGATTGTACATGTGGCAAAATCCGGTGGGGGGCTACAAGATGGTGCGAGGGGCCGAGTGGAGGGAGACTATGAAGGAATGCAAAAGTGTGAGATCGATATTTAGAGAGAGGGTGTAACTCCCTCTATGTAACTTACCATATTTGTATTCGAACTCTTGCCATTTTCGGCTCTAAGTTATGATATTTCCCTCGTGGCTGGGTTCTGTCTTTGTTTTGCATTTTTTTCATGTCATGCATCTCATATCATGTCATCATGTGCATCGCATTTGCATACGTGTTCGTCTCAAGCATCTGAGCATTTTCCCCGTTGTCCGTTTTGCATTACAGCACTCCTACGTCCTCCGACGTCCCCTTTTATCTCTTTTCGTGTGCAGGTGTTAAACTTTCTCGGAAATGGACCGAGACTTGCCAAGTGGCCTTGGTACACCACACCTAGACCGCCTGTCAAGTTTCGTGCCATTTGGAGTTCGTTTGATACTCCAACGGTTAACCGAGGAACCGTAAAGGTCTCGTGTGTGTTGCAGCCCAACATCCCTCCAAAGTGCCCAAAACCCATCCAAAACCCCTCCATCCTCTTGGTCGTTCGATCACGATCGCGTGGCCAAAAATCGCACCTCATTTGGACTCTCCTAACTCCCAGAATCTATAAATAGACCTTCCCCTCCGAAATTCGCGGTCCAGAAACCCTAGCCCCGCTCCTCCACGCCGCCGGACACGTCTGGTCCGCACCAAACGAATATCGCCGCCATGCCCAGACGAATCGCGCGCCGCCACCTGTCCCCGCGCCGCTCCCACCGCCGCCGGCCCACCGGGCCCGAAGCGAGCCCGCGAGGCCCATCGCCTCCATGCCGCCGCCCGTGTCCTCCCGCTCCCAGCGCTGCCATCCTCTGCCCGACCGACGTTCGTCACTGCGCCGCCGCCTAACTTCCTCCCGCCGGCCGCCTCCCGCACGCCGCTGCCACCGCCTTCGCGCCGCCCGCCGCCCGCACTCCGGCGCTGCCCTCGCCGTCCGGACGCGCCGCCCAAGCTCCGCCGGCGCCCGCGCCAGCATCCCGGGGACCGAACGCGCCCCCTCGCCGGCGAGCTGCTCCCTCCTCCGGCCTCCTCCATCAACTCCATCATGCCTCAAAGTCTGCGCCACCCAGATCTAGATCTGAGCAAACCCTAGAGTTGACCCGTTTTCCTCTAAGTATTTTTCTACATATTTTTTAGCCATGTTCATCGTATCATAACTCTGTCATTGTAGCTCTGTTTTGGGCGTGTGATATATCAAATTGTTCGTTAGGATGTCCTCTTCATTTTGTTCCATTGCACCATGCTTGTTTGAGTCCATCTTGATGCCTAAAATGCTGTTGCAAGAGTGCTATAAAATGTTAGTTCCTGTTTCTTATCAGATTATGAGCATTTGTCATTTTTGCCATGATTATTATGTGCCTCATATGAACTTGAGCCCTACATGTGTTTTGGGCTATGCCATGCCATCTTTACAGGGGTGTATGCCATGTATTTTTGTGATCAATGTGGTGACTAGAACAAGCATGCAAAGTAGCTCTCGTGATGTTACTGATTTTAGGGACTTAGAATTCTACTAAGTCATTTCCCTGATGTTATTTTTATGCCATGTATTCATGTTGCTACAAAGAGATCCATGCCTCTTTTGAGTATGTTCAGTAAGGATGATTTGGGCATATGGTTGTGCTCTATCCATACATGTCTCTGTTTGCATTTATGGAGTACCATGGCATGACTCAATCTTACTCTACTTTTGCTATAAAATGTTCCTGGCAGATTGTTTATGTGTTAATCAATTTTGCCAAGGTTGTTGTAGTTGATCCATGCATGTTATGAGTTTGTTCTTGCCATGTTTAGCTTCTTGATCATGTCTTCTTGCTGGGTGTATGCTTAGTTTGTCATGCAATGCCTTGTGTTGAGTGCATCGAGCTCGCATACATGCCTACGTAACACTGTTTTTGCCATGTCCAGTTTTTCTGCCAAGTCTGAATCTGTTTACAAAACTTGCTATGTTTACATGGGTGTCATCATGTTTTCTGTGCCCTTTTGGCTTATGGTCAGTAAGGGACTTTTGTTATATGCTTTTAGTAGATTCATGCCATGCCTTGAATTACTATGATCTAATCCTGTAGCATGTTGTTATCTTGCTCTAAACATTGCTTCCTGATGTTAAATCCTGGCATGTTGGTTTTTTCACTAAGTCTGTGATGCTGTTATCTTTTGCACTTTTGCCATGCTTGTTTGAACCTGATATTGTGTGATTTAGCCGTAGCTCAGTGTTCATAATTTGTCAAGAATCTTGAGTAAATCACTGCCATGTGCTTTGTTGCTATGTTAGTGTGCAGTAGCTTAGTTTCTTGTTGCATTCTAGATGGCATCGTGTTGTTAATCGCAGATTTCTGCCATTATTGTTTTGCTTGCCATTTGCAAACCGTGCATCCGATTCCGGTTATCCTTATATCGATTTCGACCGAAATCAACTCATCTTTCCAGCGGCGCACTTGGTTTGCCAAGTTGAGGCCTGGTTCAATCTTTTCCTTCCAGAGCACGCATATGCATTGCATATTACATCATGCATATCGTGCCATGTTTTGCATCATGTTGCTTGTGCATTGCACCGTGGTTGATTGTGTTTCCCTTGCTTGTGTTTCTTGCTTTGGGTAGAGCCGGGAGACGAATACGCGATCGAGGAACCCGTTGAGTATGCTTACGAGGATCAAGCTTACGTTAACTCGGAGAACTTTGCAGGCAAGATGGCCATACCCAAGAAATCACTTCTATCTTTGCTTGCTAGTTGCTTGCTCTATTGCTATGCCGCGATACCTACCACCTGCTAAATCATGCCTCCCATATTGCCATGTCAAGCCTCTAACCCACCTTGTCCTAGCAAACCGTTGTTTGGCTATGTTACTGCTTTGCTCAGCCCCTCTTATAGCATTGCTAGTTGCAGGCGAAGATTGGAGTTTGTTCCTTGTTGGAACATGTTTATTGTCGGGATATCATTATTATATCTTGTTTACTTTAATGCATCTATATACTTGGTAAAGGGCGGAAGGCTCGGCCTTATGCCTGGTGTTTTGTTCCACTCTTGCTGCCTTAGTTTCCGTCATACCGGTGTTATGTTCCTTGATTTTGCGTTCCTTACGCGGTTGGGTTATAATGGGAACCCCCTTGACAGTTCGCCTTGAATGAAAATCCTCCAGCAAGGCCCAACCTTGGTTTTACCATTTGACACCTAAGCCTTTTTCCCTTGGGTTCCGATGACTCAAGGGTCATCTTTATTTTAAACCCCCGGGCTAGTGCTCCTCTGAGTGTTGGTCCAACCTGTCAGCAGTCGGTGGCCACCAGGGGCAACTCTGGGTTGGCCTACCGGAATCTTGGACAATCTGGTGTGCCCTGAGAATGATATATGTGCAGCTCCTATCGGGATTTGTCGGCACATTCGGGCGGTTTTGCTGGTCTTGTTTTACCATTGTCGAGATGTCTTGTAACTGGGATTCCGAGTCTGATCGGGCCGTCCTGGAAGAAGGAATATCCTTCGTTCACCATGAGAGCTTGTGATGGGCTAAGTTGGGATACCCCTGCAGGGTTTTGAACTTTCGAAAGTCGTGCCCGCAGTTATGGGCAGATGGGAATTTGTTAATATCTGGTTGTAGAAAACCTGACACTTAACTTAATTAAAATGAACCAACCACTTGTGTAGTCGTGATGGTCTCTTTTCGGCGGAGTCCAGGAAGAGAACACGGTCTCGTGTTATGCTTCAACGTAAGTAGTTCTAGAATCACTTCTTGATCTTATAGCTTCTCGACCGTGCTTTGCTTCTCTTCTCGCTCTCATTTGCGTAAGGTAGCCACCATATATGCTAGTGCTTGCTGCAGCTCCACCTCACTACCTTTTCCTACCCATGAGCTTAAATAGTCTTGATCGCGAGGGTGTGATAATTTTGAGTCCCCGCGACTCACAGATTACTTCCAAAACCAGATGCAGGTGCCGATGATGCCATTCCAGGGGATGCGACCGAACTCAAGTGGGAGTTCGACGAGGATTCAGGACGTTACTATGTTTCCTTTCCAGACAATCAGTAGTGGAGCCCAGTTGGGGCGATCGGGGATCTTATGCATTTGGGGTTGTCTTTATTTTAGTTCCGTAGTCAGACCTTGATTGTATTCTGGATGATGTAATGCTATATTTATGTATTGTGGGAAGTGGCGATTGTAAGCCAACTCTGTATCTCTTTCTTATTCAGTACATGGGATGTGTAAAGATTACCCCTCTTGCGACATGCCTACAATGCGGTTATGCCTCTAAGTCATGCTCCGACACATGGGAGATATAGCCGCATCGTGGGTGTTACATGTTGGTAATCAGAGCCTTCCCCGACTTAGGAGCCCCCTGCTTGATCGAATCACTGGCGTTGTTGAGTCTAGAAATTTTTTTGAGTCTTATAGGATTATATATATCGGAGAGTAGGATTCTTTTTACTCCTCAGTCCCTTCGTCGCTCTGGTGAGGCCTCCTGACGTAGAGTTTTGACTCTTCTCTTCTCAAATTTCACGAAATTTTTTTAGGATCACGCGGGTATCTTGGAATCATTCCGATGGTTTTGTGATGAGAACATTGTTCTTGGTGCCTCCTGACATTTAGGTGTGGTGGCAGTGTCCAGGGGAGTTGAGCCCCGAGGTGTTGTCGTCACAATTTTATCGTTGTAGTTCTGGAATACCTGAGTTTCGCCGACATCGAAAATCTCCTTTATGCAGTTGTTGGTGAGATAACCTCGACGCCACCCAGTACTGGGGCGGGAGTTCGGGAGTATTGCCATAACTCGTATAACGGATGCTTTTCGAAGGTTGAGGTAAATGATTTCCGAAGGTTTCTTGGTTATGTGTTGAAGGATGGATACAGCTGGATGTAGGATTTTCTAGTTTTGGATGAGATATTATGCTTCCCCTGTATCCCCAACACCTGATTGCCTAACCAGAAAATTTAGGGAGTTTCATAGGTGGGAATTCATGTAGCTCTAGTATTTCTTCCCGCAGATATTTGGTTTGCGATTGGGTAATCCTACCAACTATTTGTTCATGTTCGTACCTTGTTGTTTTATTCATCTACCTCTATCGTGGCTTCTCAAATTTATGGAAGTGTGATCATTTAATTTGGAATTCATTCGTTCATTTTTGTTCGAATGTTAAGGCTATATGTTGCAATTTTGATCCATTGATTCAGCTTGAATATATGTCTGTCAAGATGCTAACGGATGTCACCCTCTTCAGGATGGCTCCTCCAACACGTCAGAATCCGGAACCTCTGCCACCACCTCCACCTCCGGAGGCATGGCAAGCTATGATGGCCGCTACCAACGCCAACATGCAGATGCTTTTGCAAATCTTGCAAGAGCGTAACCAAGGAAATCAAGGCCATGGCAACAATCAAGTTCAGTTTACTACCCTCAACCAGTTCCTCGCAAACCAGCCGAAGTCTTTCAGTAACTGTGTCGAGGCCACAGACGCTGATGATTCGCTCGTGGATATCTGCAAACATTTTGAGTGTAGCAACGTTAGGCCTGAGGACTTTGTCAAGTTTGCTTCGTTCCAACTCAAAGACCAAGCTGCTGAGTGGTATCAACAATACAAAGATTCCAGAGGAGGTCGTGTGATTACCTGGGATGATTTCCGCCGAGACTTCAAAGCTCACCACATTCCTCAAAGTGTTGTTGAGAGTAAGCGTGAGGAATTCCGCAATCTGAAGCAAGGCAATATGGCTGTTTACCAATACAACATCATGTTCCAAAGGCTCGCTCGTTTCGCCAAGCAAGACGTCCCTGATGAGAAGAGCATGATTTATCAGTTCAGAGGTGGCCTCAGAGAAGATCTGCAACTAGCTCTCGTGCTTTTTGAGCCGAAATAGTATGATGAGTTCTACAACATGGCACTAAAGCAAGAGGCTGCTCAGCTCAAGTGCGATGCTTCTAAGAAGAGAGTCAGGGATGCAACTCCTTCTTCTTCTCCAACTCAAGTGGCAGATAAGCAGCAAAAGTACTGGTTGCCTCCTCCTCCTCCGTTCCGTCAGTCTTATCAGCAGAAGAGCAAAGGTGGCAATGGATCTTCCCCCCCCCCCAACCCAGGCTATCAGAACAAACCGCAGTCTCATGCTCCAAGGTCAAGTGCTCCGTATCACTGTACACTCTCAGAGGTTACGTGCAACAAGTGTCAGCAGAAGGGTCAGTATGCAAACAAATGCTTCAACCAGAGGTGTCTTCCGCCTCCTCCTGTGAGATCTGCCAGCAATGTAGTGGTCAAGTATAATCCCAAGTTTGCAAAGGTCAACATGATGAACGCAGCTCAGGCAGAGGACTCTTTAGAAGTGATAATGGGTAACCTTCATGTTAATGATATTCCTGCAAAAGTTCTTTTTGACACTGGTGCATCAGTTAGTTTCATCTCAAGACCATTTGCATCTAAGCATGAGTTGGCTTGACAAGTTTTGCCTAGTTCGTTAGTAGTTGTCTCACCGGGTAAACGCATGAACGCTAATTCCATGGTTCCAGATGTTTCTATCAAGATGGGTGACTACAAATTTTTGGCTTCTCCAATTGTTCTTGGTAACTCGGATATTGATCTAATTCTTGGCATGGACTGGCTTTCTAAGCACAAGGCTCAGCTTGATTGTGCTACCAGGCAGATTCAATTGACACACTCGTCTGAGGATGTGATCGTCTTTGCTGCTCGTGATGATACCATTCGACTGTTTTCTCTCAATGAGAAGGGCGAGTTGAATGCCATCTCTCATATTCCAGTTGTTTGTGAATATCAAGACGTCTTTCCAGAAGAGCTTCCAGGAATGCCTCCTCACCGGCCAGTTGAATTCGTCATTGATCTTGAGCCTGGCACAGAACCTGTTTGCAAACGTCCTTACAAGCTTGGACCAGAAGAGTTGAAGGAGCTGAAGAAACAACTCGATATACAAGAGCGTATGGGTCTGATCTGACCGAGTTCTTCTCCATGGGGTTGTGGTGTTCTTTTTGTCAAGAAGAAAGATGGCACGGACCGACTTTGTGTCGACTAACGTCCATTGAACAAGAAGACCATAAAGAACAAGTACCCACTTCCCAACATCAATGAGCTATTAGAACAACTCAAGGGTGCTCAAGTATTCTCCAAGCTTGACCTTCGTATGGGTTATCATCAGATTCGCATTCGTGAACAGGATATCCCCAAGACAGCATTTAGAACAAGCTATGGTTCCTATGAATACACTGTCATGTCTTTCGGCCTTGTCAATGCTCCTCCATATTCTCTCGCATGATGAACTTCATCTTCAACCCTTACACAAATGACTTCATCTTGGTCTATCTCGACGATATTTTGGTCTTTTCCAAGAACAAGGAGGATCATGCCAAGCATTTGAGATTGGTGCTGGACAAACTTAAAGAACATCAGTTCTATGCGAAGTTTTCAAAGTGCGAGTTTTGGCTCGATGAGGTTCTCTACCTTGGGAATATCATCTCAGCCAAGGGCATGGCTGTTAATCCTGAGAAGGTGTCTGCAATTGTGAATTGGGAACCACCTCAGAATGTGAAGCAGCTCCGCAGCTTTCTTGGGCCCGCAAGCTGTTGTCGAAGATTCGTTGAGAATTTCTCTAAGATCGTGAAGCCTCTTTCCAACCTTCTCCAGAAGCATGTGAAGTATGTCTGGACGCCTGGATGTGACATCTCTTTCAACACCCTCAAAGAAAAGTTAGTTACAGCTCCAGTTCTGACTCCTCCTGATGAATCCAAACCATTCGAAGTTTTCTATGATGCTTCCCTGCAAGGTCTCGGTGCTGTGTTAATGCAAGAGAAGAAAGTTGTGGCCTATACCTCTCGCCAGTTGAAGACCAACGAAAAGAACTACCCCACTCATGACCTCGAGTTGGCGGCAGTTGTCCATGCTCTTTTAACATGGAGACATCTCTTGTTGGGAAGGAAAGTGGACATCTTTTATCAACTGGTATCAGTTTTCAGGTTGCTCGGTGAGAATTTCCAGTTTTTCCTAGATTAGATTTATTTTCTTACCTATTGTCCATGAAAAAGCCACAAAAATAAGTTAGATCTATCCATCCTTTGTCCAAGCCAGTCTAAGCCTTTGCAATTTTCTTTTCGTTGCTTGCATAGTTGAATTATCGGTTGCATCGTCGTGTCGAGTTGCTGGTCTTAGTGTCTAGTTCATTTAGAGTTTCGAGTTCTATTCACATTAGTCACGCTGCCACTGCATCGTTATCCCTTCCGCTGTCCAGCACCCATCCATCAATTTCCACCACGTGCTACCCACCGTTCATTGTCATAATAATAGTTGAGATCGTTCACATCTTCGCTTGATCCAATCTGCATCTTATCAAGTTTGTTTTAGAAAAAGGGAGAAAAAAGAGAGAAAAAAAGTTAGAGAAAAAAAGAAAAAGGAAAAAACGTGAGGAAAAAAAGAGAGAATAAAAAAAAATTGGATCTATCTAGACTCAATCTCGTAGTTGAATTCGGATTGGAATCTGTTTTGTGCACTGTTCAGTAAAACAGGCATAACTTCCTCATACGAAGTCCATTTTGGCTCCGCGAGTACTCAAATGAAAGCTAGCGACAATCCGCATCTAAATAGTTACAGAAGCAAATTCATTATTTCGCACCTCAAAATCAGCTTCTAAATAGGTCTTTTTGCCCTCTGAAGTTCACGAACACGGTTTATTCCAGTTTTTAAGGCCAGTTTTAGAATTTTTTGACTCCTCATATCAACTAGGAATTGAGTGATTCCTTTTGCGTTTGAAAGCTTGAGTCAATACCATTCTTGAAAAAATTATCAAAAAATGGCACAAACTTTGGAAGAGGAAAGTTGGAGAGAAAGTTGTTTATATATCCTGATTGGCTTTTGTTTCACATCATTATCTTTACTACTATTGTGATCTTCACTTATATCTTGCTGTCGAGAGCAACTTCATATCCTTTATTGATGCTAGTTGTGCTACGCCGTGACCTCATTAGTGTTCTAGGCTCGCGTCTCTAGTCCGGTCTAGCCTAGGACCAGCACAGTACCGTCGTTGAACGTTTATTCAACATTGCATCTTTGAATTGATTATTGCTAATATTTTGCTACCATATATAGCCAACCCAGCTCCACATATTTCTACACCGTGTATGCGTACATTCTCTTGGCAATCGCTTTACTCAATCTTCTGAGTTATGACACCGCTGGTTGCCGATCACCATCTGCTGCATGGTAAGAATGTGTAAGATATTTAGATTAGCTATATACTGTGAGCGTTTTACCACCACTTCCAAGTAGTTCATAGGAACATTTTTTTTGGATTCTGTTTCTTGTTTCTACTAATCATGGCAGGATCCAGAGTCAATTCATGGGCTTTGTCGATCATGGGAGATGTGCCACGACCTTTGCAAATACCACAACTGTCACAAAAGGTGCACAAACATCCAAATGCACATGACCAGGTTAATGTATCTATACCACCATTTAATGGCCATTTTTGACCTGCTTTATATATTGAATGAGAGTTCAACATAAAAAATATATTTGCTTCCCATAATTTTGATGAACATAAAAAGGTTAAGGTTGTGGTTGGTTCTTTCACTGGTTATGCTTTGGTTTGGTGGAGTGGATATTGTCGGTTACACCCTGATTATATACCTACTACTTGGGATGATTTGAAACTTGCCATGCGACGTACTTTCGTTCCCGCTTATTATACTCGTGACATGATTAAGAAGTTGCAACATTTAAAACAAGGTAGTGACACTGTAACAAAATATTATGATGATTTACAAACTACCTTGTTGCATTCCTCTTTAGAAGAAAGTGAAGATGATTTTATGGATAGATTTTGGGGAGGATTAAACCGTGATATTCAAGAGATATTAATTCATGAAGAGTGTTATCCTATGGACCATTTGTTTCGTCTTGCTTGCAAAGCTGAACAGGAATAAAATGACGTGTTGCCCACGAGGAGAACAAGTGCACGGTGCACATTCCTAGAGTTGATATGATTGTTCCTTCAACTACTAGGCATACTATGACAACCACATCCATTGTTGTGAGGACTACATCACATCCACCATGTGACACATTGCCCCCGAGAGTCGCTACATCATTTGAGTTGATCATAAGAGGTAATGACAAAGGTACTGATCTTCCATCTCTACATGAGAATGATGAATGCCTTGTCAATTTGAATGCACCATCTGATGAGCTACCCACTTCATTGATCGTACCACCTATTTTAGAGGACTATGTTGATAATTTGACTTTGCCATGTGATCAAACAACTGAAATACCAACAATTTTGAGTGCACCAATTGAATTAACTGTTGATGCAAAAGAACCAATGTTTAATCATTTTGATATGACCTCTAATCTTGGTGATGATTCTGTGTCAAATGACTTATTGCATGTTTGCTTATTTAAGCATGTTGTTGCATGTAAATTTGATGCAAGTAAGATTTATTCACCAATGTTGGGATGGTTTAATGATGAAAAATGTCAATCTTTTGATATGAATAAAAGCTTCACTTATATGTGCAAACTGAGTTGCAATATTTTCATGCCTTCTACTTGTGATAATTTTTTGGCTTTAGATTTTATGAACTATGAAAGTTACTCGTGTATACATATGTCATATGTACAAAAATCAAGGAAAGTAAAAATGGATGACATATACATATACAACATGTACACCTTGTCTCTTTTGTTAGCCACATTTCAGATTAAGCAACGCCGAGGACGACTTTGTTTTCAAGAAGGGGAGGATAATGAGGACATGACTACCTTTGATACGACCAAAAATACTGCATACATGCATATTTGTCAGGTGATTTCTAATGCAAACTATTCAATAATCTATTTATGTTATCCAGAACAAAAATACTTCACACACTTTTGTGTTTTGTCTAATTGCAGGTGTATGGGACATTTGTACAATCCACATATGAAGATAAGGGAAAAGAAGAAGTTTAGGTTCTGTTCAAAAACTCATCTCACGTCACTTTTGGACCAAGAGAAGATAGAGTCCAAGTCTCTCACGTTCTGGATTCAGATTCGGACTGCACAGACATACCTGACTCAAAATGCCAACAACTTTTTCATACGGACTCTGAATTGGGTGATTCTTTTTTTGTTGGAAACTAGATTTCGTGCTCTTTCCAACCCAATTGGATTCACCTTCGAATTCGTCCGGAGCGTTGAGTTATGGACGAAACAATCTGACGTTGCAGCAGAATCCGAGTCAAACTACAAGCCCAAAGGTGTTGCATCACCTTCACTTGGGCCCATGAGCCTTGTATGACCTAGGGTTAGTTTTAGGCTGCCTTGGGACGTCCTCCCACCTCCTTGGCTGCCACCCCTTGCTCCTATATAAGTATATCCATCTAGTAGATTTTTCCTTGGGATTTGTTTAGTTAAAAGTTAGCCATTGCAACTTCGTGTACTTTGTTTGTGTCCAACGACCAGACCAAGACCGCTTTCGGATCCCCACCTTTATCAATACTTCATCTATATTCGCAATATTCAGATTGCAGTATCATATTCTTGCTTGTTCTTCGATTGCGTGCAGGAATGGACCTTCGTGGTCAGGCTGATCGTGCTTCTAGCATCGTCAGTAACCTCGGGAGATTGGTTTAGCGATTGCTAAGGTGCAACATCGTGCACGTTTGTAGTAGGATCGTCAAAGTTGACTCCACCAAATCGATAGTTATCATCTCATCGAAAGATCGGGACCCTCGCCTCTATCCAGTGGTATCAGAGCACCTACTTCACCACCCAGCAACCACCTCCGCGCATGCATGAGCAGTTCATGGCGGACATTGTTCAGCCAATGCCACCTGCTCATATGGTGGCCATCAGGCGGGAGCAGGTTCTTCACTTCATCACCCAGACACTACAAGTTCCGGTACGTTCTGCTCAGTCATGGGTTCATGGAGTTGGCCTGTTTGAGATGGATGACCCAGTAGTCTGGGGATCCTTTACTCTGCATCCGCCGTTTCCTTTGGGTCTAGATGAGGATGGAGAAGAGTTCTTTGTCAGACTTATTCCGCATGACCATGGTGAGGGGTTTCGTGCGTTGCATGGCTATCGTACGGGCTGGCTTATGTTCATTAGCATCCCTCTGGATTATCGGAACACACAGGGTCTTGCTGATGTGGTCGGGACTTTTGGTCAGTTTCATTATTGGAACCACACTAACCGTTGCCACGCCCGCTCCCTTGTCAGAGCTTCTTTTCCAGACAATGCCTTGGTTCCTCGCGATGTGATTTTTCGAGAGTTTGCTAATTGGGGTGGTACGATTGTGTCTTGGACGTCTGCATGCTATATTTTATCTGCTGAGTTTGCTGAAGCCATGATTGGTGCGGACGAAGACTCGATGCCACTGGATGGTAATCCACACCCTATGCCTGGAGAAAACCCTCCGCAACCTTTCTGGGCTATGCCACCTTACCCAACTTTAGGGTGGAATGCTGTCCCGCAAAATCATCAGCCACTCCAGCAAGGCCTCAATGGTTGGGTACCCAATGTACAGCAGGATGAGGCCTGGGGTGCTTGGGAAGAACAAGCTCAGAATCAGCCTGAGGAGAATGATTAGGATGCCACGCAGAATGAGGAGGAGGTTGAACAGAATTCCATGGTCATGGACGCGCCATCTTTTGGTTCCTCTGGCTCCGTGGCGCAGATAGATCAACATGGTCTGAATTTGGAGGTTCAACAGCAATTACATCAGCCTGTGGTCGATCCAATTCAGTTGGGCATTGTGCGTGTGGTCTACGGGCCGGTTCTGCCGCCACAGATGATTTGGGAACGAACCTTCCGCATGATGTTACTTGAGATTGTTTCAGCATAGATCCCCTGCTCTCCTTCTTTCTCGGTGCTCCCGCCTTTTGTCTTGCCTAAGCGCTTTTGGCCTTGGGCGATTGAGCTGGATTTTATCACCAAGATGGCATCTGCTAGCTTCTTCTCATCTGCCCTGCGCGTTCCCAGGAAGAGATCTTCAGTTATAATTGAGCCGCTCCAGCCGAAGTCACACACCATGTCTGAACCAGAGCCGCCTACTCCGATGGTGCAGCACGTCGAAAATCAATAGCCCAGCCAGGATATTCCTTCAGGGGATTTTCAGTTTCAGGCTCAAAATCCTCCTATCCTGGGCAAACGCACATCCTGCAGATCCCGCAGGTCTGTCCAGCTGGTTGCTGCAGAGCCAGATTTCTCCACCAGACGGGTAACTCGGAGCTGCGCCAAAGCGACAGGATTCAAGCCCACCTCTTCTATCCCGATGAAGCCTTCAAGCCTTTGTCGACCTCGGGCAAAGAAGCCTCGCCTTCCCGTGCCGGATTCTAGAGATGATGGAGCTGCGCTTCCACCTACGACGCCAATCTCTACTCTGCAGCTACTGGGTGAGGCGCTGCAAATTCCTCCAGAAGATCATACGGTGGCCAAGCTTATGGCTGGCCCAGAGTTTGATGATTCTAGCAAGCCTTCCAATGATAAATGATCTTATTTGTTTAGGCGGGGGCAGGGTTGAGAGACCTCTGTTCTTTTGGGTTGTTTTTATCCTGGACTTCTGTGTTTTGGGTTTATCTGTGGATTGGGTGAACTATGTCATGCTATGCTACTCATTCTGTTATGCAGTTATGAGTTTATTATGCTTTTATTCCTGTGTTCATGGATCATACATCCTATCGTAATTGGCGAGTTCTGTGCTGGAATGTGCGTGGGCTGAACTCTGAGGACAGGCAAAGTGATGTTAGGGCTAAGATTGAGGAGAGCAAATGTTCTATAATCTGCCTGCAGGAAACTATGGTTGAGCATTTTGATCTGCGATCGGTACATGCTTTTTGTCCTCGTAGATTTGATCATTTTGCATTCTCCCCCTCTGTGGGAGCGTCAGGTGGTCTTCTGGTTATTTGGAATTCAGCAGTTTTTAGTGGCACTCTGGTTCAGGTACAACGCTATGGCCTCGTTATCTCTTTCAAGTCTGTGCACAATTCTGAATCCTAGACTTTGGTGTCTGTCTATGGCCCGTGCCAAGGGCCTCAATGGGACGAGTTTGTTCAGTGGTTGTACAACCTTCCTATACCCGCAGATCAAAACTGGCTCCTCCTTGGGGATTTTAATTCCATCCGTTCGTTGGATAATAGGAATAGGCCTGGGGGCAATGTTAATGACATTTTTTTGTTCAATGAGATCATCGGCCACCTAGGTTTGCTTGAGTTACCTCTGAAAGGCAGAGCCTACACCTGGTCTAACATGTAGGAACAACCTCTCATGGAGCAACTGGACTGGTTTTTTACTACTGCTGACTGGATATCTGCCTATCCGAATACAATAGTTCTTCCATTGGCAAAAACCTCCTCTGATCATGTGCCTTGTGTAGTGTCAATTGATACGACTATTCCAAAGTCGAAGATCTTCCGCTTTGAGAATTTTTGGGTGGAAATGCCAGGTTTTTTTGATTGTGTTAGGACCTCTTGGGAGGAGCCCGTTGATGTGGGTTTACCTGCACCTGCCACTTTGTCAGTTAAGTTCAAGAGGTTGAGATTTGCACTCAAGAAGTGGAGCACTAATATTTCCTCCTTAAAGAAATTGGCCACTAAATGTTCTGAGGTGGTTCTGTACTTTGACACCCTTGAGGAACTCAGACCCCTCACCAGACCAGAGTTTAACTTCAGAAAAATTGTCAAGCTTCAGTATGAACGCCTTCTGAAACTACATCATATATACTGGAAGCAGAGGTGCACTATTAGATATATCATGGTGGGGGATGAAAATTCCAAGTTCTTTCATGCTATGGCCTCGGAGAGGCTTAGACGTAATTCCATCTCCTCGCTGTAGAGAGAGGATGGTTCATCTGTCAGTGATCATGACCAAATGGCAGGAATTTTATGGAACTCCTTCAAGTCTAGAATGGGCCAAGCGCAGGGTATCTCCATGGGTTTTTATCTCTCTTCTCTTATTGATCCAGTCTTGGGGATTGATGATTTGGATGTTCCCTTCTCTGATCAGGAGATTTCTGCGGTGCTGAAAGATTTGCCTACTGATCAGGCGTCTGGGCCTGACGGTTTTAATGGTATGTTTGTTAAAAGGTGTTGGACTATTATTGAGAAAGATTCCAGACAGTTAGTTAAGGACTCTTATGAGGGGAGGATCAGCTTGCAAAACATCAATTCCTCATTCATCACCCTCATTCCGAAAATGTTGGCGCCAATGGGTCCTAATGATTTCCGGCCTATTTCCCTAACCAACACCTGTCTCAAATTCCTAACTAAATTGCTGGCTAATCGATTACAGAAGGTAATCCTCAAGTGCATACATAAGAACCAATATGGATTTCTGAAACATCGTTCTATTCAGGATTGCTTGGCATGGGCTTTCCAGTACATATATCAGTGCAAGCAATCAAAGAAGCCAATCATTCTCTTAAAGTTGGATTTTTCTAAGGCCTTTGATACTATTGAACATGAGGCCATTCTAGCTCTTCTTGTGGCAAAAGGTTTTCGTACTAAATGGATTGGTTGGGTCAAGGAAATTTTGTCCTCTGGTGACTCTCAGGTTCTACTAAATGGCATCCCTGGCAATCACTTTAAATGTAAGCGTGGGGTTAGGCAAGGAGACCCTTTTTCTCCGTTGCTCTTTGTTTTGGCAGCAGACTTGTTACAGTCCGTTGTCAACAAGATGTTGATTGATGGTATTCTCTCTCTGCCGATTGAATGTAATGACAAGGATTTTCCAATAATCCAGTACACTGATGATACAATCTTGCTACTTCCTGTGGATGAGGCCCAGTTAGTGGCCCTCGGGGACATGTTACATGTTTATGCTGAATCCACTGGTCTGAGAGTTAATTTTGCTAAATCCATGATGGTACCTATTAATGTCCCTGAAGGTGATGCTCTTCGGCTTTCTCAGGACTTTCAGTGCACTCTAGGATCTTTGCCTTCACTTATCTTGGTCTCCCTTTGGGAACGACCAAGCCCACGATCCTTGATCTGATGCCTTTGGTGGATTCGCTTGAGAGGCGCTTGACTGCAAGTACAGCTATGTTAAACCAAGGTTGCAGGCTCCAGTTGCTAAGATCTATTCTTTCTTCCATGCATATATATTTCCTCTGTTCCCTATCTATTCCACCTGGCATCATCAAGCAATTAGAATGGATCATGCGCCAATGTCTTTGGAGAGGGAACTTTGATACACCTAGGCAATCCCTTGCTGCGTGGGATATGGTTTGTAGACCTAAGGAGAAAGGGGGATTGGGGGTTATCAATTTACAACTTCAGAACCAAGGGCTTCTCATTAAACACCTACATAAATTCTACAATAAAGCTGATATACCTTGTGTATCCTTGTTGTGGGATTCATACTATGATGGAGTTGTCCCTCATGCCACTATCCTATGTGGCTCCTTTTGGTGGAAAGATATTTTCAAGTTAGCTGATAATTACAGAGTTGTTGCCTCTGTTTCAGTTAATAAAGGGGACTCGGTTCTGTTCTGGTCTGATGCTTGGAATTTGGGTGGTTCTTCGATGCCTTTGAGACAAAGACTGCCTCGGCTGTTCTCTTTTGCTTTGGATGATAAGATTTCAGTGGCAGATTTCATTGACAGTCAGGATAGGGCTTCCTTTTTCCAGCTGCCTATTTCCCAACAGGCTGGTCTTGAACTGGATTCTCTTACCTCCTGGGTGAACAATTTGGCTAGGGATCCGTTGGAAAATGATGTTTGGTCTTGGGTGGGACCCACAGGAGCTTACACGTCAAGGAGCTACTATACCATCATGCATTATCATATGCCCACCATTCAGCCCTGCAAATGGTTATGGAGCAGTCGATGCACGCTAAAAATCAAGGTTTTTGCTTCGCTATTATTCTTTGACAGACTCAACACCAAGGACCTGCTGGTGAGGAGGCACTGGCGGGCTGGGGATGCAGATAACCTTTGTGTTTTGTGCCACCAGAATACATATGACGATCGTCAACACTTGTTCTTCTCTTGCAACTTCAGTACAAGAATCTGGACCTATTTGCAGATTGATTGGTCTGGTGGCTCTACTGTGCATCAATGCATTTCTTTGGCCAGGCAAAGATTTGCTAAAAGCTTCTTCTTCGAGGTGGTGTTCACGGCAGCTTGGAACATTTGGATTCTTCGGAATGGAAGGACATTTAGAGGGGAACGACCTACGTTTAGTGCTTGGCGTTGTAAATTTGTACATGATTTAACTTTGCTTTCCCATAGAGTTAAGGCTCATGTCAGACCACTCCTTCTAAGCTGGTTGGATGGGTTACATTGAGTTTTCCTTTGTATAGGTAGTTATAGGTAAGTTGCCCTCCCTGGGCTTCCTTTTTAGTTTCTTTTTGTATATAGTTAACTTGTGTTGGACTCTTGTTTTCTTTGGAATAAAATACTATGGGGCTGTGCCCTGCAGTAGTTAGTCAAAAAAAGTGGACATCTTCACTGATCATAAGAGTCTCAAGTACATATTCACTCAACCCAACCTCAACCTCAGGCAGACTCGTTGGGTCGAAATGATTCAAGAGTATAATCCGAGTATTGAATATACTCCAGGCAAGGCCAATGTCATTGCAGATGCTTTGAGTAGGAAGGCTTACTGAAACAGTTTGATTCTCAAGCCCTTCCAACCGGATCTTTGTGAAGCTTTCCGCAAACTTAATCTCCAAGTTGTTCCTCAAGGATTTCTTGCCAACCTCCAAGTCTCTCCTACTTTGGAAGATCAGATTCGTGAGGGTCAACTTCTTGATGCCATGGTGAAGAAGGTGAAGATTGGGATTGCCAAGAGCCAACCCAAGTACAAGTGCTATCGCCTTGATGACAAAGATACTCTATTCTTCGAGGATCGAATTGTTGTTCCTAAGGGTGACCTTCGTAAAGTCATTATGAACGAGGCTCACAATTCACTCCTATATATTCATCCTAGAAGGACAAAGATGTACCATGACCTCAAGCAGTCGTTTTGGTGGACTCGAATGAAGCGCGAGATTGCTAAGTTCGTGAATGAATGTGATGTCTGTAGAAGAGTGAAGGCAGAACACCAACGGCTAGCTGGTCTCCTCCAACCTCTTGCCATTCCAGAATGGAAGTTTGACTATATTGAGATGGACTTCGTGACTGGATTTCCCAAGTCCAAGCGTGGCAATGATGCTATCTTTGTTGTCATCGACAAGCTCACTAAAGTGGCTCATTTTCTTCCTATCAAATAATCTATCACAGCAGCTCAGTTGGCAGAGCTATATACCTCTAGGATTGTCTCCTTGCACGGCATTCCGCAGTTGATATCTTCAGATTGTGGAAGCATCTTTACCTCTAAGTTCTGGGATTCCTTCCAGAAGGCCATGGGCACCAACATTCGCTTTAGCACAGCCTTTCATCCTCAAACTAGTGGACAAGTCGAGCGAGTAAATCAAATTCTTGAAGATATGCTTAGGGCTTGCGTCATTTATTTCGGTATGAAGTGGGAAGATTGTCTTCCATATGCCGAGTTCTCCTACTACAACAGCTTCTAAGCGAGTTCGGGCAAGGCCCCATTCGAGATTCTCTATGGCAGAAAGTGTCGTACTCCTCTTAATTGGTCTGAGACTGGTGAACGCCAACTTCTTGGCAATGACTTGATCATAGAGGCTGAAGAAATGTGCAAAGTCATTCGTGAAAATCTCAAAGCCGCACAATCGCGCCGGAAGAGTTACTATGATAGCAAGCATCGTGACATGGCTTTCGAGATCAGAGACCATGTCTACCTCCGTGTCTCTCCAATGAAAGGTACTCGTCGCTTTAGTACCAAAGGGAAGCTTTCCCCTAGATACGTGGGTCCTTTCAAGATCATTGGCAAAAGAGGTGATCTCGCCTATCAACTTGAGCTTCCATCCAACTTTGCAAATGTGCATGACGTGCTCCACGTGTCTCAGCTTCGCAAGTGTTTCAAGACTCCTGACCGCACCATCAACTTCGAAGAGATTGATCTCCAAGAAGACGTGTCTTATCATGAGCATCCCGTTGCTATTCTTGAAGAAACTGAGCGCAAGACTCGCAACAAGTCTATCAAATTCCTGAAAGTGAAGTGGTCACATCATTCCAACCGAGAAGCCACCTGGGAACGCGAGGACCACCTCCGTTCCGAATATCCAGAGTTTTTCCAGTCCTAGATCTCGGGACGAGATCCTTTCATAGTGGTGGAGTGTTGTAACACCCCGTATGTAAGTTACCATATTTGTATTCCAACTCTTGCCATTTTCGGCTCTAAGTTATGATATTTCCCTCGTCGTTGGGTTTTGTATTTGTTTTGCATTTTGTTCATGTCATGCATCTCATATCATGTCATCATGTGCATCGCATTTGCATACGTGTTCGTCTCAAGCATCCGAGCATTTTCCCCGTTGTCCGTTTTGCATTCCGGCACTCCTACGTCCTCCGGCGTCCCCTTTTTGTCTCTTCTCGTGTGAGGGTGTTAAACTTTCTTGGAAATGGACTGAGACTGGCCAAGCGGCCTTGGTACACCACCCGTAGACCGCCTGTCAAGTTTCGTGCTATTTGGAGTTCGTTTGATACTCCAACGGTTAACCGAGGAACCGTAAAGGCCTTGTGTGTGTTGCAGCCCAACATATCTCCAAAGTGGCCCAAAACCCATCCAAACCCCCTCCATACTCTCGGTCGTTCGATCACGATCGCGTGGCCGAAAACCGCACCTCATTTGGACTCTCCTAGCTCCCAGAATTTATAATTAGACCTTCCCCTCCGAAATTCGCGGTCCAGAAACCCTAGCCCCGCTCCTCCGCGCCGCCGGACACGTCTGGTACGCACCGGATGAAAATTGCCGCCGCGCCCGGACGAATCGCGCGCCGCCACCTGTCCCTGTGCCGCTCCCACCGCCGCCGGCCCGCCAGGCCCGAAGCGGGCCCGCGAGGCCCATCGCCTCCGCGCCGCCGCCCGCGTCCTCCCGCTCCCAGCGCCGCCATCCTCCGCCCGACCAGCATTCGTCGCCGCGCCACCGCCTAACTTCCTCCCGCCGGCTGCCTCCCGCATGCCGCCGCCACCGCCTTCGCGCCGCCTGCCGCCCTCGCCGTCCGGACGCGCTGCCCCAAGCTCCGCCGGCGCCCGCGCCAGCGTCCCGGCGACCGGACGCGCCCCCTCGCCGGCGAGCTCCTCCCTCCTCCGGCCTCCTCCATCAACTCCGGTGTGCCTCGAAGTCTGCGCCGCCCTAATCTGGATCTGAGCAAACCCTAGAGTTGACCCGTTTTCCTCCAAGTCTTTTTTTGCATATTTTTTTAGCCATGTTCATCGCATCATAACTCTGTCATTGTAGCTCCGTTTTGGGCGTGTGATATATCAAATTGTTCGTTAGGATGTCCTCTTCATTTTGTTCCATTACACCATGCTTGTTTGAGTCCATCTTGATGCCTAAAATGCTGTTGCAAGAGTGCTATAAAATGTTAGTTCCTGTTTCTTATCAGATTATGAGCATTTGTCATTTTTGCCATGATTATTGTGTGCCTCATATGAACTTGAGCCCTACATGTGTTTTGGGCTATGCCATGCCATCTTTACAGGGGTGTATGCCATGTATTTTTGTGATCAATGTGGTGACTAGCACAAGCATGAAAAGTAGCTCTCGTGATGTTGCTAATTTAAGAGACTTAGAATTCTACTAAGTCATTTTCCTGATGTTATTTTTATGCCATGTATTCATGTTGCTACAGACAGATCCATGCCTCTTTTGAGTATGTTCAGTAAAGATTATTTGGGAATATGGTTGTGCTCTATCCATCCATGTCTCTGTTTGCATTTATGGAGTACCATAGCATGACTCAATCTTTCTCTACTTTTGCTATAAAATGTTCCTGGCAGATTGTTTACGTGTTAATCAATTTTGCCAAGGTTGTTGTAGTTTATCCATGCATGCTATGAGTTTGTTCTTGCCATGTTTAGCTTCTTGATCATGTCTTCTTGCTGGGTGTATGCTTAGTTTGTCATGCAATGTCTTGTGTTGAGTGCATCGAGCTCGCATACATGCCTACGTAACTCTGTTTTTGCCATGTCCAGTTTTTCTGCTAAGTCTGAATCTGTTTACGAAACTGGCTATGTTTACATGCGTGCCATCATGTTTTCTGTGCCCTTTTGGCTTATGGTTAGTAAGGGACTTTTGTTATATGCTTTGAGTAGATTCATGCCATGCCTTGAATTGCTATGATCTGATCCTGTAGCATGTTGTTATCTTGCTCTAAACATTGCTTCCAGATGTTAAATCCTAACATGCTAGTTTCTTCACTAAGTCTGTGATGATGTTATCTTTTGCACTTTTGCCATGCTTGTTTGAACCTGCTATTGTGTGATTTAGCTGTAGCTCAGTTTTCATCGTTTGTCAAGCATCTTGAGTAGATCACTGCCATGTGCTTTGTTGCTATGTTAGTGTGCAGTAGCTTAGTTTCTTGTTGCATTCTAGGTGGCATCATGCTATTAATCGCAGATTTGTGCCATTATTGTTTTGCTTGCCATTTGCAAACCATGCATCCGATTCCGGCGATCTTTATATCGATTTTGACCGAAATCAACTCATCTTTCCAGCGGTGCACTTGGTTTGCCAAGTTGAGGCCTGGTTCAATCTTTTCCTTTCGGAGCACGCATATGCATTGCATATTACATCCCGCATATCATGCCATGTTTTGCATCATGTTGCTTGTGCATTGCACCGTGGTTGTTTGTGTTTCTCTTGCTTGTGTTTCTTGCTTTGGGTAGAGCCGGGAGACGCATACGTGATCGAGGAACCCGTTGAGTACGCTTACGAGGATCAAGCTTACGTCAACTCGGAGAACTTTGCAGGCAAGATGACCATACCCTCGAAATCACTTCTATCTTTGCTTGCTAGTTGCTCTCTCTATTGCTATGCCGCGATACCTACCACATGCTAAATCATGCCTCCCATATTGCCATGTCAAGCTTCTAACCCACCTTGTACTAGCAAACCATTGTTCGGCTATGTTACCGTTTTGCTCAGCCCCTCTTATAGCATTGCTAGTTGCAGGTGAAGATTGGAGTTTGTTCCTTGTTGGAACATGTTTTTTATTGGGATATCATTATTATATCTTGTTTACTTTAATGCATCTATATACTTGGTAAAGGGTGGAATGCTCAGCCTTATTGCTGGTGTTTTGTTCCACTCTTGCCGCATTAGTTTCTGTCATACCGGTGTTATGTTCCTTGATTTTGCGTTCCTTACGCGGTTGGGTTATAATGGGAACCCCCTTGACAGTTCGCCTTGAATAAAACTCCTCCAGCAAGGCCCAACCTTGGTTTTACCATTTTACACCTAAGCCTTTTTTCCTTGGGTTCCGCGGACTCAAGGGTCATCTTTATTTTAAACCCTCAGGCTAGTGCTCCTCTGAGTGTTGGTCCAACCTGTCAGCAGCCGATGGCCACCAGGGGCAACTCTGGGTTGGCCTACCAGAATCTTACACAATCCGGTGTGCCCTGAGAATGAGATATGTGCAGCTCCTATCGGGATTTGTCGGCACATTCGGGCAGTTTTGCTGGTCTTGTTTTACCATTGTCGAGATGTCTTGTAACCGGGATTCCGAGTCTGATCAGGACGTCCTGGGAGAAGGAATATCCTTTGTTGACCGTGAGAGCTTGTGATGGGCTAAGTTGGGACACCCCTGCAGGGTTTTGAACTTTCGAAAGCCGTGCCCGCGGTTATGGGCAGATGGGAATTTGTTAATATCTGGTTGTAGAAAACCTGACACTTAACTTAATTAAAATGAATCAACCGTGTGTGTAGCCGTGATGGTCTCTTTTCGGCGGAGTCCAGGAAGAGAACACGATCTCTTGTTATGCTTGAACGTTAGTAGTTCTAGAATCACTTCTTGATCTTATAGCTTCTCCACCGTGCTTTGCTTCTCTTATCGCTCTCATTTGCGTAAGGTAGCCACCATATATTCTAGTGCTTGTTGCAGCTCCACCTCACTACCTTTTCCTACCCATGAGCTTAAATAGTCTTGATCGCGAGGGTGTCAGATTGCTGAGTCCCCGTGACTCACAGATTACTTCCAAAACCAGATGCAGGTGCCAATGATGCCATTCCAGGGGATGCGACCGAACTCAAGTGGGAGTTCGACGAGGATTCAGGACGTTACTATGTTTCCTTTCCAGACGATCAGTAGTGGAGCACAGTTGGGGCGATCGGGGATCTTATGCATTTGGGGTTGTCTTTATTTTGGTTCCGTAGTCGGACCTTGATTGTATTCTGGATGATGTAATGCTATATTTATGTATTGTGTGAAGTGGCGATTGTAAGCCAACTCTGTATCTCTTTCTTATTCAGTACATGGGATGTGTAAAGATTACCCCTCTTGTGACATGCCTACAATGCGGTTATGCCTCTAAATCGTGCTCCGACACGTGGGAGATATGGCCGCATCGTGGGTGTTACAGAGGGGGTGAACACGTGCGTTGTTGCGCGAAGTGGCGGACCCATGAAAAATAAATGAGCTAGGGGGGCCAAGCATTGCTAATCCTTTACGAGGAGGGTCAATTCATGAACTTAAACCATTTATAACAGCAATTGTCTAATGGTCACATTCATATTAGCCTCGATATATAGTGATGTTAGGGGGGAGTGGGGCAGGGCCCTTACTGCCCCATGTCTTCGCCATTGTGCACGCGTCTGAGAGATTAAGCGGAAGGTATGGATGATAAGAGGGGGACGTTCGATATATAATTAATGTGGGTGTATTAGCTATATATGTTAATCCTATATAGAGAGGTATAGATTGATCGATGTGGACGTGGGAAAGAGGGTGAGACCTCACTGGATATATCGATTGATCGGTTTGTGTGGAAAACTATGAAAGACCTAGCTATTTACACACATACATAGAGGAACATCGATCGTTGCACATGCACGCGTGAGAGATAAAGAATGCCCGATATGATGGAGAGGGGGATGTGTGTGGGTGTGTGCCTTCATGGGAGACCGACCTGAAGAAAAAGATTGCATGCGTGCGATGGATAATGCTGACTGGTAGTGTGTGTGCATGCATGCACAAGAGAAAGTTAGTGGTACAATTATAAAGAGAAGACTACTGTGTGGGTGTAAAAGAATAGGTGAGGTCATAATCAATGTAAAGTTGAATTCAAATATTTGAATAAGAGATCCTGATGTTTGAAACCCATGCATGCATGAATATAACGGAGATCTGTGCGGTGTGGTTTGGAAACGAGCATGTTGTAATGTATACACATTGAACATGGTCAGACTGGTTTGAATTTGAGATACCGATGGCAGACATCATTTGGCCACGTCGCATCCGTGCATGGACACACTATTCTAATTGGAGATGATGGGCGGCTTTCGCATCACATATCTATATCTATACCCCTATATATATTATATTTTATATATATTTTATATTGTGTGCGGGTAACTTTAACTTTGAAAGATGGTCGTTGGATGAGGCAAATCCGATGGTCCAAAGATGGCAAATTTCAGCACTACTGGCCGTTGGATATCATCTAGATTCCACCAGATTTCGCCACATGTATAATCTAGAAGACTCCATGGTTGAACTTAAGCATAATGCACGAACATCAAAACACAAGCACTTCTTATTTGTTCTAGAATCTTCCATATCAGAATTGCCCAAATGTCTTTCTACATGATTTGCCATTATTTGTTTTTACTTTATGTCTTACGACGCACAATTCCATGAATCTTAAAATAGATTAGCTTTCTTATAAAACTAGATGATTTTGAATCAAATAAACTATAAGAATTAAACGAACATCTACATCATGCATATATGACTCAAAGCTTGCATGCTATAATGTGGTATTTATTCATAATTTGGTTGCCAAATCTCATGCGTGCAATGCACGTGTACCTTACACTAGTCTAAATGGTGTTTTTGTGTGTGTTGTGCGTGTTGAGGTGCAAATTGTCTTTTTTTTGGTACACGTTAAGCTTGTTCTTCCAAAATTTCAAGCCGCGCCTTGTTATGCCGAAAATTCAAGCTAGCGTCTCTGTCTGTCGTGCTGCGAAACTCCCGCCTCTTCAACCCGTGCCTTGTTAGCCCGAAATATTTAAGATATATCTTTGTCTCGTTGTGCTCTGACAACTCCCTCCATCTCAACCCGCGCCTTGCTATTCCGAAATTACAACGCGCGCGAAAACTCCCACCTCATGTGAAATCCCGACACGCAAAATGCCCGTGGTACCCCTGGACCGAAAGAACCGCCTCAAATCGGTGGGGGTACTTTCGTAACTTACCCCACATTTCGGACAAGCGCATTTCTAAGCCATGGTTCCCCACTGCCATCCCATCCGCCCACCCATTCGTACACCGAGGCCACGAAAACCCGCGACGAAACCCCACACCCTGCTCCGTCCGCCACCCAGCCGGAGCCTCTTCCCTGATGACATCGTCCACAGCAACACCTCGATGTCCCTCATCCACCGTACCGGATGAGGATCTTTTGTCGATCTCATCGTCCCGCCGGTTCAGCCACCCCGCCCCAACGTTCCCCTCGTCTTTCGCGCCACCTCCATTCCCACACCACCGTCTTCACCTGCACCACCGAAAGAGCATCATCATCACCGTTTCCTCGGATGAAGCTCTAGACTAATCGGCGCCACCAAAGAGGTTGTACACTAATCACCGCATTTTCTTCTTGATTCGATCTCACGGTGCTGCCGGCGCTTGGTCCCGAGCCGACACGGCGTGGCACCATCCACGATGGCGTCGCCGGCCACCTTGGCGGCGACGTCCACATCAGTAGGAGCTACTGCTGCTTTAGCTCTCGCTCGCGTTGTTGCTCCGCTCTTGCTCTCGGTCCCCTGCCTGGTCTGCTCTTGCTATTTCTCTTGCTCGCGCTGCTGCTCTCGCTCTTGATCTTGCTTGCGATGCTGCTCCGATTTAGCTACACTTCAGTCGACTGAATCGACTTTTGGGCCAGTCGATTTTCAGGGGGTGGGGGGCTCGCCGGGGTGAAGGAAGAACCAGCCGCAGCGGGGAGGGGGCTCGCTGAGAGGTATCCCACTATCTATCTTAGGGTTCAGGATGGGGACGGTGGTTGCCGGCGGTGGCGGGGAGTTGGCGGGGCGGTGGCGTGGGGATCGCCGGAGAAAAAGCTCGGCACAGGGGGCCTAGAGGGATGGCCGGGGCGCGGTGGACCGGCGGTGGGGAGTGTTTTCGGGGCGGGCAAGGCGGCGCACCGCCGGCCGCGGGCGGCAGGGGGCTGCTGTTTGGCCGGGGGTGGCTGGCGGCTCAGGGGGGTGGAGGTTGAAGATGAACCGCAGGCCCTTGATTTCGTATCCAACGGCTGCAAAATTGACTGACCAGAGATGAAAAAGTCAGTCGACCAACGTGTAGCCTCACCTTACTAGTGCGTTCAGTTTCGACAGCAAAATTCAGTTTCGACAGCAAAATTCAGTTTCGACAGTTAAGTTCAGTTTCGACAGTTAAGTTCAGTTTCGACAGTTAAGTTCAGAGATGAGCGGCTGATGTATTTTACATCTAGCACTTTGTGGTTATGTATTTTACGTCATGTATTGGAGATGCTATTAGAATTCCACTCAGGTTAACGTTGTTCATTGTCTCTCTTGTCCTGCTTCAGCCTCAGCGTCGTACAACTCACCAGAGCTGCTCCAACGACGAAACCATCCATCACAGCGGAGCAATACCTCGGGCTCCATCTCCAGACGCCTAAGATCTTCTTCCCCTCCTCCGACAGCAAAGTCAGCCGGAGCATCCTCACTGGCCAACCCAGTCACGCTGAGATCGACATGGCTTCGCCAAATAGGTTGTACACTTGTTGCATCTCTTTTTTACTCTACATGTTATATATATTGTCCACTGAGCACTCGTAGTAACGGGAAATACGATTATTTTATCCTACTATATGACAAGCAGTGAGGTACCAGGCAACTTAGCTATCCGTGATGGACTCTCTTGAACGCCATCATTATTTATCTCTGCGCGTTTGAGCTGTGCATTTGTCGATGGGCCTGGGAGTTGAGCTAGTATGGCAGTGGCCTGGGTCCAAAGTAATAGAAGTAGCACAAAAACATTTTTTAGTGTAGGATTTTCCTTGCTCAAGCCTGCCTACTAGAATCGCCAGTGCTTGAAAGGAAAAGTGAATGAAAAACATCGGAATTGGAAAGTTTCCTATGGTACTACTTTTCATGAATTTGGTGCAAAGGAATGGAGCAAAGGAAAACTGTAGGATCTGTTCCTTTAGTGTCTCCTTGAAAGAAAAACCATAGGAATTCTAATTTCCACTTCTCCTCCTTTTCATATTCCTATTCATCAAGCACAAGACTAAGAGATAGTAGCATAATAGCATTATAACCGTACATTTTCTTGTGGTTTGACTTAATCTCACCATGCTTTTTTGCATCTTGTGATCTTCCAATTGTTGTGAATCAAACACCTAGATTGGCAGAAATCCTGTGTTTTTAAATTCTCTGTTTTGCACGTGCATTCCTATCCTATTCTTGTCTATTTCCTATCCCTGCATTGTTAGAATCCTCAAATTCAAACAAGCCCTTACTCAATTACTTATGTTATAGATAAGTGTCAAAGAAAACCTTGTGTGGTTTGTCCTGCTCCTGCGGCGCTGTGTTCCACCCCAGCTCAGCTGCTCCAACGACGGAAGGGTTCACCACAGCAGGGATCCGCTCTCCAGACTGTCTTTCGCCGCCTCAGATCTTCTTCCCCACCGCCGGCAGCCACGGCAACTGCATTACCATCATCAACTGAGCAGAGTACCTTGAGGACTACACGGGTCCTCAAGAGAGGTCGCATTCTTCCGCGTCTGCTTACGTTATGCGTCGCTTAATATGATGACATGCTACATTATCGTCGTGTTCACCTATTAGAATCCGAGTCAGGTCCAAACTAATGCTGAAACTTGAGTTTTTAAATGGTTGTGGGGTACATATTGGGGCAGCAATCAGTACTATCTGTCTACTATCTGGTTAATCTCCGGTGTCTACTATGAGTTTCATGTTGGGTGCAAACAAACATTAAAGGAGCCATTATCTGTATTTTTTAACTAAAGCTATTATATGCCTGCTATCATTGGTTTTGGGTCTATCCACAGTTTGCTACCATCACTCTGGATTTGTGCATGCACTCCTTACATAATCTCACTATGTTTTATTCCTATGCATGCCAGTTATTGTACACAATGGAACTGATCATGTAGAGCAAAAGAGACGAGCCTTGCATGGAAATAAAATTTCATGCAGACGTCATTCCATGGTGGGCGCAAAGGCAGCCCCCCTCCACCCATTTTGGATCGTAATCAAGAGGAAGATAATTGTTCTGAGGGGGATTCAGAAGGAGAAGACCACTCCTTTTTACCCCATGAGGTCTTCGCTCTAACTTGGCATGCTGATGTTGGTAATATCATGCATATGGTGCCTTGCATTGCTTACCGTATACATTAAAGATGCCATCTGCTTAGTTTAGACATGCTTTGTGTCAATGCCATCTGTTTAGTTTCTTTATCGTATATGTGAATCATGCAATGCCATCTTGTCTAGCCAGGCATCATATATGTGAATTTTGCAATGCCACCCTGGTTAGCCAGTCATCTTATATGTGAATTATATCATGCCATCATTTTTTTATTACGTGTTAAGTTTGTCAACAATTTTAGTACATTCAATTACTCTTCCTGTGCATTAGCCATACGGCACGGTCATGGAAAAATCTGGAGTGGAAACAAGGTCTTCAGAGGAGACAATGCTATATGACGAAGCACATGTCTTGCTGGTTACCAATAGCTCCTCAGAGGAGGATTCAGAGACAGATGATCAGTCATATTTCCCCCCCCCCCCCGAGGTGCATGCCCTAACTTGGCAGGGTTATGTTGCTCATATCGTGCATATGGTATCTTGCATTGCTATGTCATTTGCTTAGTTTAGACATGCTTTGTGTGAATGCCACCTGTTTGGTGTCTAATTACCATATATGTGAATTATGCAATGCCATCTTGTTGCAAGACATTATATATGTGAATTATGCAATGTTATCTTGTTGCAAGGCATTATGTATGTGAATTATGCAATGCCATGCTATTTAGGCAAGCATCATATATGTGAATTATATCATGCTGTCCTTTTTTTGTATTTCTCATTGCTTTTGTCGACAATGTTTGTATATTCAACTGCTCTTCCTGTGCATCAGCCATTTGAATTGGTGATGGAGAAATCTGGAGTGAAAACAAGGTCTTCAGAGAAGACAATGCTACCTGCTGAAGCAGATATCTTGCTGGTTACAGATAGCTCTTCAGAGGAGGATTCAGAGGCAGATGACCAGTCCTATTATCCCCCTGAGGTGTATGCTCAAACTTGGCAGGGTTATATTACTCATATAATGCATATGTTGTATTGCAATGCTTAGTTTTTACATCATATACACAATATTGAATGCCATCTCCTTAGTTGACACATCATATATGCGATTTCCCTCTGCTCACTTCCTTAGTATATATCATATATTTGAATTATGTCATGCCATGATGTTTACATAGACAGCATGTATCTGAATTATGGCATGCCAACCCATTTTCTAAAGACATAATATAGTTATATCATCTCATCCTGTTTACATAGTCATCATATTTTAAATTATGTCATTCTATCCATGAATTATATCATGCCATCATGTTTCCATCGGCGGCATGTTTGTGATTTATGGCATGCCAACCACTTTAATAGACACATCGTATAGTTATATCATGTCATCCTGTTTACATAGTCATCATATTTTGAAGTATGTCATTCTATCCTGTTTAGTTAGCCATCATACATGTGAAATTGTGTCATGCTATCATGTTTAATTAGCCATCATATATGTGAAATTATGTCCTGCTATTCTGTTTGCTTAGACAACATAAATGTGAATTATTTCATGCCCTATTTTCTTCCCTACATCCATTGCACCTGTCTATCTTACAATGTCTGTACATTCAATTACTTTTCTTGTTTATCAGCCATTTCAATTGGAGGGAGTGATGGCAGTATCTGTGGGAGTAAAAACACGGTCTTCAGAAAAGATCGTGCTACCTGTCGATGCAGATAGAACCACAGTTGTACTTTCCCAAGAACCAGCCCCACCACACATAACCCACACTCATGCAGATTGTCCCCCTACCTAGTTGGACAGAGAACCAGCTACACCCCTTCTAACCCCAACCCCAGCAGATAGACACCCAGTTCCCGTTGACACAGCACCGTCTCCACCATAGAGCACCCAAACACGAGCAGTTAGTAAGGCAACTGCAGTGCCCAAATCACGAGGACCACCACTCCAAACCCGAAGTCAACACTTAAAGCAGAAGAAGAATTGTTCTCAGGTCAGGTTTCATAGCTATGGTTCATACTAATTTGCTCTTGCATCACTGTATTTACTGATACCAACTAATTTCAAATTTGAAGGATGCAATTGAAACTCCAATGGCGCAACAGGTATGTTTTAAACCTGTTTCTTCAACGTGTTTGGCTATTTGCTGTTGTAACTTGCTCTATGTTGATTTCAGTTTCAATTGAATAAACAGTTATGTTCTCGTGCCATGCACATTACAAGTGTTGTTATTGCTGTGTAGTTTCCCACACTTATATTCTGTCTATGCTGCTTTGTCTTAAATAGATATGATTCGAACTGTATCTATCTTGATTTGGCAACATAAACTAGAATGATATAGACCATACAGTGACCATACTACATAGATATATGTTTGTTTCATGTTGTTATCCTATCCACCTTACTACTGAACTGGTTTACCAAAATGAGTTTCATATACTACATTGTAAACCTGAGATGTGTTTGTTTGTTTCTCTTTTAGAACGCGGATAAAATATTGGAGAAGAGTACCCTGTTATGCAATGGTAAAGGAAGTAATGCAGATAAGGTTCAAGATAGTGAGACATCCCTGTTGGTCTCCAAGAAAGCTGATAAAAACTATATTGAAGACACTGAGACAACCCCAAAGTCCTGTCTTGATGTAGTGTTCGAGTTACTGGCTACCACTGCTGGCACCAGCTCTTCGAACTTGCTGCCTGAATCAGTTCGGCTTCTTGAGTCTCAACTTCAAGTTGAAAGACATCGATCAGATGTTATGCGACAGGAAGCCGAAGGACTGAGGAAGTCCCTGCAGAATTCAGATGCATACTTTCTGGTGTAACAGCAAGCGCTGGAGGACTTAAGCGCCAAACAAGAGAAAGTTAATAAGCTTGCTAAGCATCTTGCCAGCATTATGGGTACCTAGGATATTTTTTCTTGAGCTCTTCTGAAGTGGTTTCAGTTATGGACTTGTTTTGCTGCGGCGTTTATATGCTGATGTGTTCCCTATATTTGCACTAGTGGCAAACTTTGATGCCCAGTGGATGTAATATGTGTAATAGTCGTGATAGCCTAGTGTAAGTTGCTTGCTTATTTATTTCCTTGTTGTCTTGTTTATTTGTTTGCTTATAGTCAGTGCAGTTCTTTTTCTGTGGTTTGCTAGTGGCTGCAATAAGCTATTTTTTAAAACTAGGCCACAATAACCATGGGCTAATATTTACTGTAATGACACTGGGCCTCCTATGGGCCGTAGAAACAGTGGGCCTTCTACGGGCCGTATAAACAGTGGGCCTTCTACGGGCTGTAGAAACAATGGTCCTTCTACGGGTCGTATCATCAATGGGCCTTATACGGGTCGTATGATCGATTGGCCAAACATGGGCCAAACAGATCGCGTTCTGGCCGTAAACGAGCTAGAGTTGGAATCGTCCGTTCATGGGCTGACCATAACGGGCCATCGTTAATAGGCCGTAGTAATGACACTATGAAAACGGCCCAACGTATTAACGGACCACAAACAGGCCGACTGTAACCACGGGCTGAATTTAACCCACAAGCAGAAAATGACAGTAACGGGCCGTAAGTAAAAGAATGCTGGAAAATAGCCCAAGAATAAATGGGCTCTGAGAAGGCCAAAAGATAACATGGGCTGGAAACAGCCCAACGGAATAACGGGCCGTTGATGGGTATAAAGTGATACACTGTTCTTTACAGGCCAGTTTCACCACGGGCCATTAATGGGTGTAAAGTGATACACTATTCATTACGGGCCAGTTTCACCATGGGCCGTTAATAGGCTAAGAGTTACATAGGGCCTCATATGGGCCGAAAGACGTCATGGGCCATACATGGGCCAGAAGTGAAAACGGGCTGGAATCATATTGGATGGCCCAGATGACGCTACTGGGCCTAATTCGAATAGGGCGTAACGGGCCTTGGGTTAGCGGGCTGTAAATGGGCTATATGCGAATAGGCCGTTAATAGGCTTTCCATGGGCCGGCCCGCCACCTTTTGACCAAGTCAAACGGGCCGGCCTTTTCACAGGAATGGGCCTCTATTGGGCCGTGCCACGTGTCGATGTATCATAGGCGCCTTCTGTCCAATGAGTGGATGACATCTGTTCCAGCGATGAGCCGACACGTGTTTCCTCCAACCAATGATGATTTTACACGTGGAAAATCCCCATTGGTCGGGGCTGTTAACGGGTTATCGGATCCAAAACCCGACCCGATAGCTTAATGGTGTTCCGTTACGGTGGATGCAACGTGTCGGTCACCCTTGACGAAAGCACTTCTGTGACGTGCGATTTATCATCATGGAAGTGGACACTTCCGTGATGATAATTTTGGTAATGTCATGGAACACTTCTACGACAGCACAGGTATAACTATCTTGATTCTGTCATAAAATCGTCATGGATGTACATGCATGACAAAAAACACGACCTACTGTGACAAACACGTATCATCACGGAAGTGTATTTTTTGTAGTGTATGGAAGGGGGATTCGGCCAGGGCAGGCACCCTAGGGCAGCCACCGACCACTTGGGGCGCCCTAGGGGCTGCCTCCCCTCCCCCCTCCACCTATATATATGAGAGGAAGGAGAGGGGAAACACACACCATGATTTCCTAGCTGTGTGCGGCGCCCCTCTCCCTCTAGTTCGTCCTCGGTCATATTTTCGTAGTGCTCGGTGAAGCACTGTGGAGATAGTTGCATCACCACCATCATCACGCTGTCGTGTTCCCGGAACTCATCTACTACTTCGCCCGTCTTGCTGGATCAATAAGGCGAGGACGCCATCGGGCTGAACGTGTGCTGAACGCGGACGTGTCGTACGTTCGGTACTTGATCGGGCGGATTGTGAAGGTGTACGACTACATCAACCGCGTTGATAAATGCTTCCGCTTATGGTCTACGAGGGTATGTAGACACACTCTCCTGCTCTCGTTGCTATGCATCTCCATGGATAGATATTGCGTGTGCGTAGATTTTTTTTGTTTTCCATGCAACGTTCCCCAACAGTCGGTGCCAAATCGGACGTCGTTGCACCACCTCACCACAACCACCGGCTCCCGGTCGTTACATCTGGTGGTATCAAGACTGGCGCATAGACCAACACTAATCTTCTCTACGTACTTTTTCCTCACTCGTGCGCATGCAGGATCAACTTTCTAGTCAGTGATCATCCTAAAATTGCTTCAAACCAAGAACGCTTAACTTTGAGGTTCCTTGCGAATGGGATCCTAGAGAATGACGAATTTCTTGTTGATATAAGTAGTCTATCATTCCCATTAAGGTAGAATGTCATGTGGACTCCCACTCAAAGGCACCGATGTCCTCACCGCCCTAGTAGGAATGTTCCCTCTTAAAAGATGACCATGTGGTATACATAACATATAAATACGATGGTTTATAAATTATTTGGAGGGCCAAATAATTCCCAATAGCCTAATTTTTTATGTGGCCTCTCTGAACCATTAAAAGCCCCGGAAAAATATTTAGGGTGTTTGTACAAGGTTTGGTATTTCTTTTGAACATTTTTTTGTAGAAAGGGCATTTTGGTGATTCGAACTAGAGGTAGGTGCTATGATTGTGCAAAATCTGTGAAACAATTCGTGTAGCTGCCAAACATTGTGAAAAGATTATGCGCAAACTTTGGGACTCTATCTCAATGTCTAAGATCAAAAAGGAACATGGGGTTTGATGAAACCCAACTAATAATAATTGGGAAAATAAATTAGTTTTTTGTGTTTGATATTTTTGGCATGCATTTGAGAATATTGCATAGTGGAACGATGGCATCATGACATGATTGTGCAACATAAAAATAATATTTATTTATTTAAGTAGGGAATTACTCAAGGATGACCTAAATTTGTAGGCTATGTTGCGCCATCAAATGCAAAGGTTTGTAGGACAACAACAAATTTTTCACAAGTGGATGACCTAAGGTTTATCAGACCGTGGAAATTTCCCTTATCATATACCCCCTCCATTTTTCGTGAAATATCCTTGTAAGTGAAAAAAAGATCACCTAATGACCCCACACAACACAAAATAAAGGAAATGAAACAATACTAAATGTCAATAACTCATAGGATATTTCGAGACACCGTGTAAATATCATGATCAAACTCAAGAAAACGATGAGTGCAAAATGCACTCATCAAGAGCACCATATCCATTCGATCTATGTGAGTACCCACTAGATTTAAAAAAATTATCCTTACATAACACATTATGATTTTTACAAGTCTTACTCTTTGGTTAACTAGGATAACCTTAACAATTATTGTATATATAAGTCACAGTGTAACATCATGTTGATCCTCTAAATGCGTTATTAGTGATACTACGTTCCATATGAGACAATTTATGCCTTGTATATGGTGCAAAACCTCACACCCTATGTATTTAAGGTGGGCTTCAGAACACTAACTCTCTTGATTTTTTTATATCTCAACGAACTTCGATGTTTTATGTAATGTAGCAAAGATTTGGTTTATTACATAATATGAGCAAGGTCCTTCACGATTGTTGTATTTATTTTCTTTGGGTTGTTCAAAAGTATGCATTTCCTTACAACAAGTTCCTTGATGTATGGCCAAATATAATCCTAAATGTACAAATCTTCTCGCTGACATTTCATTATAGTTGGTCTTATGTGATTACACCAAAGAAGATTATTATCTCTTTGCATTTAGACACATAGGGGATACATTGTTAACACACAAAAATTGTCATAAATATGTTGTATTCCTTAAAAGTTCCTCATGATCACCAAACTTGTAAGAGAAACAAACATCTAAGTGGGTGCAATTTATGCCACTAACATCAATTTATCCGTCAATTCTCGTACACATAGGATGATGACATGAAAGGCAAGTTGCTTGCGATTATCACCGCATAAGTTTAAGAAATAAACAAGAAGTGTTACTATATATCGTCAGAAAACTTATCAGTTCCTGAGTGTGTGATTCACCATGAGAAAGTAAATTTGCTTGCAAGAATCACCAACTACTCAAGAAACAAACAACAAAGTATGTGTGTATTGTGCCATTACCACCAAGCTATTTATGGTACTCATGGTGTATGTTGATCTTGTGAAGGTAGGTTACCACCGCTGAGCACTAAACATGTACAAAAAACAAACATGTAGTTTGGTGCACTTTGGACTATTATTACCAAGTTATTTTTGAGTCCAATATTGTAGGGTTCACAAAGAAAGCCTTCCATGTGAAATATGTTGTTGACAATGATTTCTGAATTAGTATGTGAGATAGGCAACTCGAGTGGATGCGATTTCTCGTATTGCCATCAAACTTTTTGTTGGATCTCATAGTGTATGATTAACCTTGTGCATGAAGTTGATGATGATGAACACCACATGTACGAGCAACAAACATCTAGGTAGGTACGCTTTGTGCTATTATCATCATACTCTTTGTCAAATTTCATTGTGTAGGCTTCATGCAAGAGTAATGTGTTGTAGACAATTTGTGTCAACGTGTAGGAGAGAGGAGTGATAGAAAATTTCCTAATGCATGATCAAATATAATCTAAAATGTGCAAACTTCACATGGTAATTTAATCATACAAGGGTTGATGTGATTACACCAAAGAAGATTAGTATTTGTGACTATCAAGACATTACAAATCTTTAAAAACAATACTACCTCCGTCCGGGATAATTAGTCCCATTAGCCAAAACACAAAGACCAATGTAAAGCATTAATAACCAGCAATGCTTAATATTAGCAACCAATCAAATCACGAGCAACTTTGCATGCAGCTAGCTGCCTCGTTCACTTTGCATGCATCCAATCCAGCAACCGCCAACATTTACAGTAGGCAACCCACTTGCCTCTTCGGTTTCTGCATGCAGCTACCCACGCGCGTCACCAGCCAATCAAGCGCAAATCAAGTGGCCGGGTCAAGGAAAAGCAACTGCCTACAGCCAGCGGCCTTGAAAAAACGTACGCAGCTTCTTGGCTCACCGGACTTATATACCCGGATGGAGGTAGTACATACTTAGCACATATGCATTGTTGCGTTTAGACATGTATGGTGAACACCTTGTGAACATACAAAAATGTCATTAATATGTTGTGTTACAAAAAAATTTCTCATGAGCACCAAACTCGTATGTGAAACAAACATCCAAGTGGATGCACACTCTAGGAAATTATCCCAAGACTATTCATGAGAATGTGAAATGCAGGTAACTAGAAATGAGCTTTGAACCAACATGAGAAACAAGCATCCAAGTACACACAATTTGTTCTATTATCATCAATTTACTTGGTAACTCTCTTACACATATGATGTCGACATGAAACGGAAAGGCAAACTTATTACAATGATCACAGAATGAGTTTAAGAAACAAGCAATCAAGTGAGTCCTACTATATAGTGTCACACCACTTGTCGGCTTTTTGAGTGTGTGATTGAACATGTGCAAGATAAGTTGCCACCAATAAGCACCAAACTTTTATAAGAAACCAAAATGTAGGTAGGTGTATTTTGGAATATTTTTACCACATTATTTGTTGGGCTTAATGTTGTGGGGTTCAAAAAGAGAAGTATTCCATGTGAGTGGCAAGATGTTGACAATGATCACCGAACTAGTTTGTGAGACAGACAACCGAGTGGGCGAGATTTGTAGTATTGCCATCATACTATTTGTCGGATCTCATAGTGCATGATTGACCCTGTGAAGGTAAGTGATGATGATGAGAACCACACATGTACAAGAAACAAACATCCATGTAGGTGAGATATGTGCTATTATCGTCATACTATTTGTCAGATCCCATGGTGTAGCATTCACACCAGAGTATTGTGTAGTAGAAAAATTTGCGTCAGCATATACGAGAGAGGAGTGGTAGAAAATTTCTTACTGAGTTTGTTTTACTAGCCCTCTTCTGGAAACAGCCTCTTACAGAAATGTAGGGAAAGGCTGCGTACTATAGACCCAAAGTGGTAGGACCCTTCCCCGTACCCTGCGCAAGCGGGAGCTACATGCACCGGGCGGCCCTTTTTTGTTTTACTAGCCCTCTTCTGGCCAAAGTATGACAAATGTTGTTCAACTAATTCAAAGCACATGTTAAATAGCTACTTAACATTTTGTTACCATCTTCTTCACTTTTAAAATTGGAACACCTTCTCCACCCAGTTGATCTTCCCTCTCTTTCCCCTTCTTTTCTTTGTCATGTATCATTTAGTAGAAGGTGTGAACAAAAACGCACAAACAAAAGGATATGAAGCAAAATGCAAGAACAAACTATAGAGAAATGACTTGATTGTAGAAAATGTGAACTAGATACAGTATTCCTTGAGTATTACACTCTAGAGGCGGAGCCACAACCCCACGAGCCTAGGTAGAGCTGATGAACTCCATATGGAAACTACTAAGAAATAAGAGTTGAAGGACTAGTTTGGATGGGAAACACTCAACAAAGCAATTGCAACTAAATGCTTCTCTATATCAAATTAATGGATTCGCTCCACCACTGTTGCAGTAATGGTGGAAGCCTAATAGGCACCCTCAAAGCAAGAACATCAATGAACCAATCATTATAGCAACCTCGTTGTTGTTTTAACCTACAAGATAGTGACAATTTGACATTAGTATTGGATTCTACCATAACAATTGACCTCCAATATTGTAAATGTGAATATATTGGGAGTGAGAACTAACAAGCACCTAACATGTTTAAGAAAAAAACAACCGACTGAGTGCACTTTGTGCTATTATCAGTCATGAGACAATTTATCAAATTTTATGCTGTAGAATTGAGCATGTGTCATGTAAAAGGCAACATGCTAACGTTGGGCACCAAACTAGCTTAGCGAAATAATCGAGTAGGCGTGTTTTGTGCTACCATCATACTACTTCTCGTGTGCCATCTTTTATGATTTACCATGTGAATGTAAGTTGCTGACAACAAGCATCAGACACGTATACATACAAATACCCATGCATGCACCTCCCTATTATAATCATAAGATTATTTGGTTGGTATACTAGCCTATGTGCATTGTTTCTTTTCATGTCTTGGTATGCTAGTTACTTTTATTTAGTTCTTATTTTCTAACCAATGTTATTTTTCTAGCCTTATATTCTTGTTTTGAGTACGTGAGATGCTGTTATGGTGCAAGCCAACATCTGATGATGTTAAAGCAAACGTTGATGCGTCTCTTTGTTCAGGGGATGCTAATTCACGTGCAATCGTTACAGCGCTCGATTTCCGACTGAAACTTACGTAACTCAACATTCCTTTATTTCCTGACGGGAACTCAAGTTTTCTTTCAAGTGAATCCGTGTGAGAGAAAGATTAAAGGACACACCTGCCCCCACCCCTGCTGAAATCAGGGGGCAGCGAGATTTATGGAAGGCAATGTTGGCACCCACCTGTTTAATTTATTGCAACAGAGATTTATGGAAGGACAGACTGGCCCCACTAATTAATAGAATTAACGGAGGGAGAGATTTATGGATCAAGCGTTTCAACGCTCGCCCGCAAAAGGAGCATTCTCCCTTTGTTCATATTCGGGAGAAGGTTCCATTGCATCAATCATTAGAGATGTAAAGGGAAATTTTCTTGCAGCCTTCTTCGATTTCATTCCACATCTTGAAACTGCATGAGTGAGAGAAGCTATGGCAATGAGAACTGAACTATAACTTGCTAATTCGCCGGGATTCCGTAATGTGATGGCAGAATCTAATCCTTTGGAAGTCTTGTGGCAAACAAAGTAAATGGTCGGGCATTGTTCCCCATTTACACAGATTGTATATAGAGAGCTTGCATAGGAAATTGGGGAGGTAATTTTCAATCACTGTCATAGAAATGCTAATGAAGTTTCTCATGAGTTGGCTAGCGTTTGCTTTTTGGATAAAACATGATGTACTTGGTAAGATGAGCCCATTGATTTTCTTTTGAGTTATCTCATAAACGATGTAATTATTATTATTATTGAATAAAGCATGCCATGAAGGCCTTCTCTAAAAAAGGTTACCTGAATTGTCTTTGCATCTAGCAAACACAAGTTAACTGTTACTACCTCTGATCCATAATAAGTATCGCAGTTTTGAATTAACTCTAGTTCAAAATTGCAACACTTATTTTGGATCAGAGGGAGTAACATTTATCCGCCTTTCTCTTTCGTGTGCCCCTCCTTTCCTCTACTTTGTTCTCTCAAAAATGGTATGCAAAATTGAACATAATACATTGGGAAAGGCACGGAGACAAAAATGAGTGGAACAAAAAAAAGAGAAAATTAACCATCATTGCAGAAAATTGTTAACAATATGCATCACCCGTTAGGTATTGCATTGAAACCTCGATGTGCACCCTCATAGTTATCATCGACGATTTCAATCAACAGAGCAACCATGGAGTGTCTCGGTCTTATCGTATTCTCATCATATTGCACAGATTCTTCTCAAGCATTGTCTCCTATTTGAGGCCATCCCCTTAACCGTTCAGCCTATGGACACATCAGTATGGAGATTAAGGCCTTACTGTCAGAGTGGGAGTTTATTTCACAAAAACTTCATAGCGATCAAAATAGAGTAACAAATCAATTGGCGAGATATATCCATACTGATTGTAGCACTTCTGTTTGTCTACATAGAGGCCCTCCTGTATCGAGGATCTCTTCCCACTAGATTGTAACTCTGTCATTTTGGAATAAAACTTTTTTATCCTTGCAAAAACAATACATTGCGCTCGTTTCACATGTATCCTTAATTCCTATACCTACCTGCCGTGACATTTGGCTGAGGCTTTGGAGTGGCAATCATCGCTTCCTGTATAGGAGTACTAGTGACACGGATAAGACACATAGTATCTATAATCTAGATCTAAACCCAGAAAACAAACTTGGCAAAAGCACGTACAGTGAAGTAGACGAGACTCTTAGTTGTTGATGGCCATATACCTGGTTTCCATTTCGCAAAAATAAATAAAAAAAATACCTGGTTTCCATCACGGAACTTGCCAGAAAGAGCAATTACGTAAGCCTGCACAGTTGCCTAATTAGCTGACAAGTGACAGCCCCAAATGCATTAGATGATTCGAACCTGGACACTGACGATAGTGCACCCGACTACCTAAGAGGTGAGTAATTGTTTTTGCAGCTCGCAATTCACCACGTGCCGTTTAAGCCTGTATAGTATAGCCAGGCGAGCCCAGGCAGGCACCATGATCTGCATCGCCGCCGTCAGGCCGCTTTCAACACATGCTGGTCTGCGCGGCGTACACATCTCCTGAGACACCGCACGGGTGACTCGACAGGACACGAACAACCTGACAAACGGAGCCGATAAAGGACGCTTGTCAGGTCACCGGGACAGATGTGCTCCAGCATTGAACAACATTTGGTCGACACAGGATGAGAACGGGATGTGAAATGCCATGCGGGTGTAAAACAGGAAAGCGGTAAAAAAAACCATGCGGTGGATTGCTATAACCCTTTCCGAACTGACTGACTGACTGACTCTGTTTCTTCCTTGACATGTCACCCACACACACACGACAGAGGTGAGGACAGACAGGATTTATTCGACCACACAGCTAGTTTACTACAGATTACTGGTTCCGAATCGCAGGTTCCAGCCGAGCCACGCCTTTCCCCTACATACATTTGCACGGGCGGACGGCCGAGGGAGAGCAGACGGCGGCGGCGGCGACGACGACGACGGGCGGCGGGTATCGGCTAGGCTCGGGCCGGACCGGATTCTTGGTGCCTTGTCCACGACGGATGACGCATCACGGGTTGGTGATGTCGTGGATGCTCTTGCGCTTGCTGTCGCCGCGGGTGGCGGCGTTGGCCTGGCGGATGAAGTACTTCTGCGCATGGCTGGCCACCTGCGTCGGCGTCCGCGTCTTCACCGACCACCGCGAGATGTTCCTCCAATCCCCGCGCCCGTACTTCTCCAGCCCCTCCAGGAACATCCTATTGCCGAGACCCAACGGAGAAAAAGGTCAGCGCCAGTATAGATCGCATAGCAAAAATGGTAAAAATTTACGTGTGGCATGGTGGGGCCAGCGGAATCATCCGACGTGGCAAGATCCGGGGAAGTATCTAGGACCTCGAAGAACGCGCCGACGAATAACAGGGGAAAGGGACAAGAAAACGAACAGGGTCCAGGGAAGGAAGGCAGTTGGAGATTTTGACGGCGGAGGGGTGTGTATACCTGTGCTCCTCCTCGGTCCAGGGTATGCCCTTGCGGCGCTCCTCGCCGCCGGAGCCGCGGGGACGGCCGCGCCCCGCCGCGACGGTGCCGCCGCCGCCGGCGGCGCCGTCGTCGTCGTCGTCGTCCCACGACTCGGGGGGCTCGACCAGGCCGCGCTCGATGAGGTCGATGTCGGCCACCAGCGCCTGGTAGTGCTCCCAGGCCTCCTGCGGCGTGCGCCCCGGCAGCTGCGCCGCCACGAACGCCCACCGGTTCGGCACGTGCTCCGGGATCGCCACCAGCGCGCTCTCGAACACCTTGTCCTCCGCCTTGGTCCACGGCCTGCTGGGCGGCGGCGGCGGCGGCGGCATCGCCGCCGGCGCCCACGAGGACGAAGACCACCACCCATGCCCATGCCCATACCCATGCCCATGCCGCTGCCGCGGTAGAAAGCCATGCCGCGCAACAGCTTACCGTTTCTTCCTGGGTTTGCGATGGCTTTTGGCTCGCGTTTTCTGATGATCTCGCCGAGGCAGCCCCGGGCGCCTTATAAAGATTTGGAGCGAGGATGGCCCGGGGGGCGCGCTTGATTCTCTGTGTGCCCCGCCCGCGCACACGTTTTGGGCGTGACGGCCGTCGCGTGGCACCGCATTGCGTTTCTTTCTCTTTTTTTTTTGAGCCGAATGTGGCACCGCATATTGCTATACACGCCCGTACCGTGCCGCCAACGCAGTGATCAAGTGTAACAAGTTTTTTTTACACAGTGTGAAAGTGCAACTAGTTGCTATCTTATGAACCGATGCATCAGAACGAAGCCGTAACTAAGTTGAACGTTTATTGATCACATAGTTCAAAGAGAGTTCTCCCTCGGTATAAATAGTTCATATTGACCAGGGAAGAGAGTGGAGTGTTGATGATTTTTTTTTTGACTGGTGTCACAGCTCATATGGTTAGTAATTTCCCTATTACATGGAAGCACTTAATTGCCAATTGATTGGGTATAAATGTATAAAGCTCTCTTCACTCAAGAGAGTTCTCCCTTCCATAAAATTATACTACTTGTCAAGATTGAGCAAGAACCTTAAAATTTTCAACGCACAGAAATAAATATCTTGTTGATCTACGGCCTCTCTACTTTTGTAAAATATATTGAGGATGGTGTTCCTTCTTTTAGGGTTTGAGGATGATGTTTCTTATGACTTGTCTCTATAAACTTGTTTAATTTGTTGGTAAATTTAGAAACAATGTTATTTTCCTATATATTGACAACTTTCCATCAGAATGGAAGGAAAGTTTTATTAAGTTCAATTGCCTACAATTCATTTCCCTTGTGTATATGCAAAAAATAGTTAATACCTTTCTTTGTGATGCAACCATCTATTATTTTCTCTCTTTTTTGCGGGGAATTACACTTGTATTGTTAGTTCTTATAGGATTAAACACGACATGACAAATCATTATTTATAATCTGTATATTCACATTTTTAGTCTCGCGAATCAAAGTGGACCTTAGTATTCTCTAACCGTGCAGACGCACTCTTGCAACCGATCCACTAAGTTACTCCTCTCTCTATCTCTCTCTCTCTCTCTCTCTCTCTCTATCTCTATCTCTCTCTCTCTCTACACTGCAAACTTCTCCCTAAGCGTGTCTCCTCACACATATGCACCTTAGCAAACCCAAAAGTCTCCTAGTGCTCTCCTCATTTAGCTTCCTTCATAAGACACATTTACCTTTTCACCTAGACCGACTCATGTAACTGAAGAATACATGTGAACCTCTCTCTTCCCCTCACGTAAAGCAGAACTTACTTTTAGACAAGATATATACTCCACATCTTGTAGAGATAGTACGCCATCAGAGTTTATCAATAAGGAACCAAAAGGTATGTAAGGTGGCAAACTCGCATAAGCATGGACACGTGTATATGCGGCCATCGAGGCCCGTTCAAGAAAGCAAGGGTTCATTGAGCAATATCCACCTTAATGAGAAGGACCACCTTGGAAGGGTGCGGCTACAGGGTTAGAGAAGTTACTCCACACACACACACACACACACACACACACACTACACCGCAAACTTCTCCCTAAGCGTTTCTCCTCACACATATGCCAACCTAGCAAAACCAAAGTTTCCTAGTGCTCTCACCATTTATCGTCCTTCATAAGCCACATTTAACTTTTCAATCTAGATCGACTCATGTAACTGAAGAATACATGTGAACCTCTCTCTTCCCCTCACGTAAAGCAAAACTTACTTTTAGACAAGATATATACTCCACATCTTGTAGAGATAGTACGCCATCAAGAGTTTATCAATAAGGAACCAAAAGGTATGTAAGGTTGCAAACTCGCATAAGCATGGACACGTGTATATGCGGCCATCGAGGCCCGTTCAAGAAAGCAAGGGTTCATTGAGCAATATCCACCTTAATGAGAAGGACCACCTTGGAAGGGTGCGACTGTAGGGTTAGAGAAGTTACTCCACACACACACACACCCTTTTTCCGCCTCACTACACCGCAAACTTCTCCCTAAGCGTTTCTCCTCACACATATGCCAACCTAGCAAAACCAAAGTTTCCTAGTGCTCTCACCATTTATCGTCCTTCATAAGCCACATTTAACTTTTCAATCTAGATCGACTCATGTAACTGAAGAATACATGTGAACCTCTCTCTTCCCCTCACGTAAAGCAAAACTTACTTTTAGACAAGATATATACTCCACATCTTATAGAGATAGTACGCCATCAAGAGTTTATCAATAAGGAACCAAAAGGTATGTAAGGTGGCAAACTCGACATAAGCATGGACACGTGTATACGTGGCCACCGAGGCGTTCGAGAAAGCAAGGTCGTTCAGAAATATCCACCAATGAGAAGGACCACCGGAAGGGTGCGACTAGTTAGAGATTACTCCACACACACCCTTTTTTCTGCCTCACTACACCGCAAACTTCTCCCTAAGCGTTTCTCCTCACACATATGCCAACCTAGCAAAACCAAAGTTTCCTAGTGCTCTCACCCATTTAGCTTCCTTCATAAGCCACATTTACCTTTTCGATCTAGATCGATGCATGTAACTGAAGAATACATGTGAACCTCTCTCTTCCCCTCACGTAAAGCAGAACTTACTTTTAGACAAGATATATACTCCACATCTTGTAGAGATAGTACGCCATCAAGAGTTTATCAATAAGGAACCAAAAGGTATGTAAGGTGGCAAACTCGCATAAGCATGGACACGTGTATATGCGGCCATCGAGGCCCGTTCAAGAAAGCAAGGGTTCATTGAGCAATATCCACCTTAATGAGAAGGACCACCTTGGAAGGGTGCGGCTACAGGGTTAGAGAAGTTACTCCACACACACACACACACACACACACACACACCCTTTTTCCGCCTCACTACACCGCAAACTTCTCCCTAAGCGTGTCTCCTCACACATATGCTACCCTAGCAAACCCAAAAGTCTCCTAGTGCTCTCACCATTTAGCTTCCTTCATAAGACACATTTACCTTTTCAATCTAGACCGACTCATGTAACTGAAGAATACATGTGAACCTCTCTCTTCCCCTCACGTAAAGCAAAACTTACTTTTAGACAATATATATACTCCACATCTTATAGAGATAGTACGCCATCAAGAGTTTATCAATAAGGAACCAAAAGGTATGTAAGGTTGCAAACTCGCATAAGCATGGACACGTGTATACGTGGCCACCGAGGCCCGTTCGAGAAAGCAAGGGTTCGTTCAGAAATATCCACCTTAATGAGAAGGACCACCTTGGAAGGGTGCGACTGTAGGGTTAGAGAAGTTACTCCACACACACACACCCTTTTTTCTGCCTCACTACACCGCAAACTTCTCCCTAAGCGTTTCTCCTCACACATATGCCAACCTAGCAAAACCAAAGTTTCCTAGTGCTCTCACCATTTATCGTCCTTCATAAGCCACATTTAACTTTTCAATCTAGATCGACTCATGTAACTGAAGAATACATGTGAACCTCTCTCTTCCCCTCACGTAAAGCAAAACTTACTTTTAGACAAGATATATACTCCACATCTTGTAGAGATAGTACGCCATCAAGAGTTTATCAATAAGGAACCAAAAGGTATGTAAGGTGGCAAACTCGCATACGCATGAACACGTGTATATGTGGCCACTGAGGCCTGTTCGAGAAAGCAATGGTTCATTGAGAAATATCCACCTTAATGAGAAGGACCACCTTGGAAGGGTGCGACTCCAGGGTTAGACACTACAAAAGAAGACACTTCCGTGATGATACGTGTTTGTCACAGTAGGTCACATTTTCTGTCATGCATGTACGTCAATGAGGATTTTATGACAGAATCAAGATAGTCATACATGTGCTGTCGTAGAAGTTTTCCATGACATTACCAAAATTAGCATCACGGAAGTGTTCACTTCCATGACGATAAATGCCGCGTTATGGAAGTGCTTTCATCAAGGGTGACCGACACATGGCATCCACCGTAACGGGTCGCCGTTAAGTTATCAGGCCCGGTTTTGGATCGATAACCCGCTAACAGCCACAACCAATGATGATTTTCCACGTGTAAAATTCTCATTGGCCGACGGAACCACGTATCAGCTCCGCGTCGGCACAGGTGTCACTCATCCAATGGGCGAGATGCACCTATGATATGTTGACACATGGACCGGCCCAAAAGTGGCCCATAAAGATTAAATGGGCTGGCCCAACTAAAGGCCCACGAGATTTCATCGACCATAATGGGCCGGCCCAGCTAAAGGCCCATGAGATTTCACCGACCATAATGGGTCGGCCCAGCTAAGGGCCCACTAGATTTTGAGGACACTAATGGGCCGGCCCGTTAATAGGCTGTCATGTTTTGGGCCAAATGTCGGCCCATATTTGATCCGATCCATTAACAGTCTGCCATGTTCCAGGCCCAATAAAGGCTCATATGAGATCTGGCCCGTTAAAATCCTACCATGTTCTGGGTCAAATTACGGCCCAGATCAGATCTGGCCCTTTAAGAGGCTTTGGGCTAAATTATGGCCCATATCAGATTCGTCCCGTCAACTGGACGCTATGCTTTTGGGCCCACTTGCTAAAGGACCATTTAGTAATTCGGCCTGATATTAGTTTCGGCCTGTTTGACATTTCGGCATGTTAAAAGCCCGTCATATAGTTGGGCCTAACTATGGCCCGGTTTGCATCCGACCTGCTCACAACCGATAACCTGATTGGGAAAAATAAGGACTGAGACAATTTTGGCCTGTTAAAGGCTCGTGATGTGATTGGCACAATCATGGGCCGGGGTCTATTTCGGCCTGCTGTCGGCCCGTGAGCTGTTCGGCATGTTTCAGGCCCAACCTACTTTTCAGCCTCCTAAAAGTCCATTGAGTTTTCTTGCGAATATAGGGCCGGCGGTTTACTCTACCTATTAGAGGCCCAAATCTACTAGTGGGTCAGTTTACATTTAGGCCTGTTAATGGACCGATTATGTAGTGATTTGGATGACGACCCGATTATGTACCATAATTTTACAGTTTGGCCGGTTTACTGCGTAGACATGATATATATACAGTAAAATAACTGCATAATCGTGAATAAGAAAAATCTAGAGTATAAAATAAATAAATTACAACATATTACATCCACTAGGCATCACAGTTCACCACTATGATAATAAAGCACAAGCAGACAGCAGATTACATACATTGGGCATCAAAGATCGCCACTAGTGCAGATAAACACGCCGACAAAATAATATACAAAACCAACATCACTTCAATAGAGTTCAAGAAAGGTTAGCCCTGCTCGGGAGCTGTAGCGCAAGCAGCTGAGCAAGCTGATGAGACTGCGCTTGTTTGACACTTATATCCTCCTCACTCTGAAAGATAAAGAAGTAGATAGATGACAAGTTTTGCACATATAAGTATCAGTGCTAACAATTCATCACATTCCTTACTGACAAATAAAGTGACACAGCTTAAAATACCATTAACACAATATGGTATTGTTCAGGTTAAGACATGGCAAGAAATGACATTGTGAAGGAGTTGGCAGCTTCACAACACCACTGGATTACAGATCAAGAACTCATAAGTATCAATGGTTAGTGTGTTGTCAATTTATCCCATTTCAGATTGGCAAATATAGAGACGGTTTAAATAATAGTAGAATGATATGACATTGTTCATAGTTAAGACATTGCAGAATATGACACTGTGCTATCGTGGGTAGGTTCACCACACCACTGGATTACGGATCAAGAACAGAAGCATACATGCAGTGCAAAAGAAGATCACTTGCTCTGTATAGTTTAATTTACATGGTATGAAGAAGGAACTTGGTTGTACAACTGAAAACTTAAATTGAGAAAGACAATTTTGTTTATGAAGTACATAATAAACATTAAACATGCAATTTGATGCAAACACCAAAAATAAATAGTTGTTGCAGTCATGCCTAACCAAATATACACAACAAAGTTTGAAGGGTTGAGAAGGACAAACTTACATTATTGGTGAAGACATGCTCTATAAAGTCCTTGTCCATGCTGATGGGGGGGGGGCAATTCAAGAATTTTACCACAGAATCTTCTTCATAAGCATTGCCTTTATTCTACATTTTGTTAAGAGTAAATATAGATGTGATAATATAAGAAAAAATGGAGAATATTTAAGATAAAATGAAGAGTGATGCTACATAACCAAGTAGCTATAAATGTAAGTACAACGATACATGCAAAAGGTACAGCTAAGAGCAATGCAGAGCTAAACTTCTTCAGGACCATCAATGTTATGCAACCTTATGGTAAGAGTAAATATAGATCTGATGCGTAGAAAATGGTGGGCAAAGGAAAATAAGCTGCAGAGTGATGGTACATGAACAACTACCTGTCAATATAAGTACACTGATAAAGGACACCAGGTACTTACAAGAACAATGCAGAGCTAAAAAAATTTATTGGCCTTGGATATATTGTACACTAATGTAACCATTGATACAGATCAGATAATTTGGAGTGAACAATTGATAAGCAAGCTATCATGCATACTGCTGTCACATAATGGACCAGATATGAATGCAAGTACAGTGATATAGGACAACAGGTACTAACAAGAGCAAAGCAGCGGGCAGCATATTTACGATATCCTGTCATTCTTTTCAAACCGAAATTCTTCTTCGAGCCGATTTCTTGCAAAAAAGATCCGTAAGGCACACGCGAAAAAGTAGAAGTTCAAATTGTCATGTGATATCATAGACAGTACCTCATCCTGGGAATGAGACCGGTGCATAATAAGGTTTTTCCATTCAATGTCTTCTAAATTTAGCACAGGAGACTTCACCGGAAATTTGTTTATAGACTTGCCATCAAACTGTGATTTCCTCAGGTAACACCGATACTGCTGCAATGCTTCCTTGAAAAGCGCAAGCAAGCTTTGCTCGTCATGACTATCCAGATTGACCCTCGTCTACTTACAACAATGTGATGTAAATCATTGATGTTTTCAATCAGTAGAAAACAGGAAAATAATCACCATGAATAATAGCACTTACACGTAAGTGGGACAGGAAGATGTGAAAATGGTATTTGTCTTCACTATAATCTTCCCATGATGGGAATATATGCACGTAGTCCCTAGCAACATTGAAAACATTGTCTTTAAAACTGGGAATAACTGGAATGGGGTTCCAATCTGCAGGAATTGGCCGTCTCTGCAGTTGGGATAGGTCTTCGGCCGGTGGACTTGCTGTACTTTTTGTTGGAGTGGGATTTTTCTGTGGTACGGCTGGTGCTATGGCAACTGAAATCGGCATACCTTTTGCTGGAGTGCATGTCCTGTGTGGTGGGGCTAGTGGTGTGGCTAGTGAAGTATGGGTATAGTCTGCTGGAGTCGGTTCTACGTTTTGTGTCACTGGTTGTACAACCAATATAAGTGGGGTGCTGTCATATTTCTCCGGCACCACCACGTTTTCAAGGACTTTGATGGTGCTCCTTCAGGTTCGGCAATCACCCTCTTCCTTTTTGATGTCTGATGCACAAGAACAACATTTGAGTGGAAAACATGGTATGATGACAGATGGAATATGTATTGATAATGGATGGCATGGCATCTTGACATATATGATGAGTAAACTAAGAAGATGGCCGTACAACAAAGTAGAATAAATGCAAGAAAACATATGCAAGATACGCGCAATCAATAAAACCTTGCCAAATTAGAACAGGCACCTTGATGGGTGAACAGGATAGGCCATCTGCCTTTGACTCCTCGAGGTTAGAATAGTCATTAGGATCATATTCTGAACAAGAATCTACAAGTGGGGAGCGTATGAGTCTCATTGCATCTAGAATGGCACTCAATGCCTTGGTGCCAATTTTTTAAGTCGTTGTAGTGTTCCACAATATTCTTCTGATGCACAGATTCTGATATTTGCTACCTCTTGAGCACTGTGTTGGTTTTCCCTTGAAGAGGAAAGGGTGATGCAACAAAGTAGCGTAAGTATTTCCCTCGGTTTTTGAGAACCAAGGTATCAATCCAGTAGGAGACTACACGCAAGTCCCTCGTACCTACACAAACAAATAAGAACCTCGCAACCAACGCGATAAAGGGGTTGTCAATCCCTTCACGGTCACTTACGAGAGTGAGATCTGATAGAGATAACAATAATAAGATAAATATTTTTGATATTTTTATGATATATATTAAAAGTAAAGATTGCAAAGTAAAATAGATTGGAAACTTATATGGTAAGAGATAGACCCGGGGCCATAGGTTTCACTAGTGGCCTCTCTCAAGATAGCATAAGTATTACAGTGGGCGAACAAATTACTGTCGAGTAATTGATAGAAAAGTGCATAATCATGTATGTAGGCATCACGTCCGCGACAAGTAGACCGACACGATTCTACATCTACTACTATTACTCCACACATCGACCGCTATCCAGCATGCATCTAGAGTATTAAGTTCATAAGAACAGAGTAGTGCATTAGGCAAGATGACATGATGTAGAGGGATAAACTCAAGCAATATGATATAAACCCCATCTTTTTATCCTCGATGGCAACAGTACAATACGTGCCTTGCTGCCCTGCTGTCACTGGGAAAGGACACCGCAAGATTGAACCCAAAGCTAAGCACTTCTCCCATTGCAAGAAAGATCAATCTAGTTGGCCAAACCAAGCTGATAATTCGGATCTGAGACAGGAGGTATACCCAACTATTTTGGGTGTCCTATGAAGATGCATTTATCCGCTTTGGGTTCGAGCTTATCAGCCTGAAAATTTTTCACATAAGCATCGCAGCCCCAAACTTTTAAGAAATGACAGCTTAGGTTTCCCTAAACCATAGTTCATACGGTGTCATCTCATCGGAATTACGTGGTGCCCTATTTAAAGTGAATGTGGTTGTCTCTAATGCCTAACCCATAAACTATTGTGGTAATTTGATAAGAGACATCATGGTATGCATCATATCCAATAGGGTGCAGTTATGATGTTCGGACACACCATCACACTATGGTGTTCCAGGCTGTATTAGTTGTGAAACAATTTCCACAATGTCTTAATTTTGTGCCAAACTCGTAATTCAGATATTCATCTCTATGATCATATCATAGATATCTTATCCTCTTGTCACGACGATCTTTCAACTTCACCCTGAAATTACTTGAACCTTTCAATAATTCAGACTCGTGATTCATCAAGTAAATATACTCAACATCTACTCAAATCATCTGTGAAGTAAGAACATAACGATATCCACTACACGCCTCAGCACTCATTGGACTGCACACATCAAAATGTATTACTTCCAACAAGTTGCTTTCTAGTTCCATTTTACTGAAAACGAGGTTTCAGTCATCTTGCCATGTGGTATGATTTGCATGTCTCAAGTGATTCAAAATCAAGTGAGTTCAAACGGTCCATTTGCATGGAGTTTCTTCATGCATACACCAATGACATGGTTCGCATGTCTCAAACTTTTCAAAAACGAGTGAGCCCAAAGATCATCAATGGAGCTTCTTCATGCGTTTTATACCCGATATGACTTACGTGGAGTGCCACAAGTAAGGTGGTACTATCATTACTATTATATCTTTTGGCATGAACATGTGTATCACTACGATCGAGATTCAATAAACCATTCATTTTAGGCGTAAGACCATTGAAGGTATTATTCAAATAAACAGAGTAACATTATTCTCCTTAAATGAATAACCGTATTGCGATAGGCATAATCCAATCATGTCTTGCTTCAACGCAAACACCAAATAACCATTATTTAGGTTTAACACCAATCTCGATGGTAGAGGGAGCGTGCGATGCTTGATCATATCACATTGGAAACACTTCCAACACATATCGTCAGCTCACCTTTAGCTAGTCTCCGTTTATTCCGTAGCTTTTATTTCGAGTTACTAACACTTAGCAACCGAACCGGTATCTAATACCCTGGTGCTACTAGGAGTACTAGTAAAGTACACATCAACACAATGTATATCCAATATACTTCTATCGACCTTGCCAGCCTTCTCATCTACCAAGTATCTAGGGTAATTCTGCTCCAGTGGCTGTTCCCCTTATTACAGAAGCACTTAGTCTCGGGTTTGGGTTCAACCTTGGGTTTCTTCACCTAGAGCAGCAGCTGAATTGCCGTTTCATGAAGTATCCCTTCTTGCCCTTGCCCTTCTTGAAACTAGTGGTTTCACCAACCATCAACAATTGATGCTCCTTCTTGATTTCTACTTTGGTGTCAAACATCGCGAATATCTCAAGGATCATCATATATGTCCCTGATATATTATAGTTCATCACGAAGCTCAGCAGCTTGGTGGTAATGACTTCGGAGAACCATCACTATTTCATCTGGAAGATCAACTCCCACTCGATTCAAGCGATTGTTGTACTCAGACAATCTGAGCACAAGTTCAACA